>NW_004444329.1:373321-374848 GCF_000243295.1 Trichechus manatus latirostris
TCCTGGAGGTGCCCAGCTCTTCTTGTCGGGACTCCAGGATGCTGACCAGGGACTTGATGTTGGCTAGACTGGGGGCAGAGCTGATGGCACTGACTTTCTTTGAGAACTCAGCCTCAAGACCAGGGGTCTCTTACCCACGGGGGCATGAGATGTTTTGGTCTGCCAGACCATGGCCACCCCCTTGACTTTACACATTTGGGTGAAATATGCGCAGTTGACCCGTTGCTTCTGTGGAATAGCTTGATGAGTGAGAAATCTGCTCAGTGGAAGCTGAGGAAAAATATCTCACTGATTCTTAAGAAGTCTTCCTAGGCTGGGAGCTTGGGCTTTTTGCTTCTGATGTTCAAGCCTGAGTGGCATTTTCCCCTTGGATTGAGACCTATGATAATAGAGTTAATTTATACGAGCCCTCTGGCACTGAGTCTTTAACTGTGACCTAAAGCTGTGGTCTCAGGGATCCCTGGAGGCCTCTCCATCACCACCATCCTCCATCTCTGCACACCCTATGGTTTCTGTCTTCTTCCCCAGTGACCCATTATTTTGGGGGATTTTGGGTAATAAAGTCTCCTCTGGAAAATTTCAGTGATAGTACTACCTTATAGCAAAAGTCTATAGTTTTTCAAAGAACGATAATAAATGATAGTTTATATTATAAACAGAGGAGCTCCGCAATTTTTTTTCTATTTTTTTTGCCATTTGTTGAATGTCAAATGAATTTGCTCCTTTGGAACATGGAAATTACCTCATTTCTTTGAGCCTTCATAATAATACATGACTTCTCTGAAAGCTGTTTTAATGAAACTGATATTTTTAGTAAAGTTAGAATGTAAACAGTGAAACAGGATAAATGGTCACCTCTCTTTTAACCTTTTATCAATCTCCTTTTAAGGGAAGGCTTTTTAGAGAAGGAATTATACTTAAAGAGAGAGAATAATTTGTATATTTACGTATATTTAAAGCTTCTCCTTGTATGCTTAACCAATCCCCAGCAGGAAATTAAAATTGCCTGTCTCTGAACTGAAGGCCCGCAGAAAAACCAAAATCAAACTCATGGCTGTCGAGTTGATTCTGACTCACAGTGACCCTATAGGACAGAGTAAAACTGCCCTGTAGGCTTTCCAAGGAGCAGCTGGTGAATTCGAACTGCTGACCTTTTGGTTAGCAGTATAGCTCTTAATCACTGCACCACCAGGCCTCCTTACCATGTCCTTATTTGAAGGACTCCTTCAGGGTGAGGCAGAAACAGATGTCTGTATCTGACAGCCTTGATGGCACAAACCTCAGTGGCCAAGACACAACCACCTCACCTGAGTGTGTCTGGGTGTGTTGTATATGTCAACATGAGGATCTGTATTTTTCTGAATATGGGGGAAGGATTGTCGAGTTAAGGAAGAAAGAGATGGAAGCAGTTTGGGAGGGGAGTGAAAGCTCCAGTGACAGACAGAAGATGGGATGGGGGACCTCTCAGAGGGTGTTAGAGGCCAGTTGGAAAAGCAGGAAGGAACAGAAAGCAAGGCTGGGCCAGTT
>NW_004444330.1:0-5750 GCF_000243295.1 Trichechus manatus latirostris
AAAAATGTTTCTCTATAAGGTGAAGGAAGAAAGGGGATGGAGGGGAAAGAGATATAGACTTCTCTGAAGGTAGCTTTACTTAGTAGTTTTGTCGTTGAAACTATGAAAATGTTTTATATAACTATGAAACAAACAAGTAAAAATGAAACAAAGCAATCCATAAAAATTGAAAGCAAAAGAAAGCAAATGAACCTCAAATTAGTGGTTTGATCAAACAGAAAAGAATCATTTCAAGTGACTGAAAAATAGCAATTTGAGTTCAGGTGCTGGTGGGTTACACACCTCTACTCCCAGTTAGAAGTTAAATTCTGTCAAATGCCTTTTTTGCATCAATTGATTTGAGCATACTACTTTTCTTCTTTAGCCTGTTATTATAGAGGATTATGTAAACAAATTTTAAACTACTGAACATACCTTCAATACCTGGTAAAAATCCAACTCAGTTATTCTGTATAGTTGTTTTTATAATTTGCTGGACTCAATTTACTAATACTTTGGGGAGGATTTTTGCCTTAAAATCATGAAAGATATTGGCCTGCAATTTTCTGCTTTTGTAATGTTCTTAAGAGTTGAAGCATTCCTGCTCTCTGCACCTGGATCCAAGAAGGAGGGAATGGCAAATTGATTGTTTTGATTGATTCTCAGAGCAGGCCCCAAATCCGTTGCCGTCGAATCAATTCCGAATCATAGTAACCCTATAGGACAGAGTAGAACTGCTCCATAGAGTTTCCAAGGAGCAGCTGGTGGATTTGAACTGCTGACCTTTTTGGTTAATAGCTGAATTCTTAAACACTGCACTACCAGGGCTCCAGAGCAGGCCCCAGACACACATAAAATCCCTTCACAGGGAAGGACACTAGAGAGATTGGTGGGTGAATGTTACCCACCATCTCACTTGAGCCACTTTGACCGTGGAGCCGAAAAACCACCCATCCTAGACTCTTTATCTTCCTGGCATCCAATTTGGAAAGAATGAGACCAATCCTCCCTCACTCTATTTGGTTATGATGTTAAATCCCTTCCACAATCTGTGGAGCCACCAAAGATTGTGCTTCTCCTTCAATGATTCTGAAGTAGGATACTGTGACAGACACTGTAAAGCTAGTATACAGGGTTCAAGGAAGGTGGGAAAATCATCAGAGGACTCACAAACTAGGCCTGTGGGGATGAAAAAATACTATGTTTGCATTAAACACAAAAATCTAGTATACTGTATTAAAGTATGACTCTCTTCTAAAATGAAGTGTTAAACATGTACACACAAGGATTCCTAAGAAGACACAGTGATCAGTGAGTCATCTTGCCAAAGAGTCCATAGAAGATAGAGTTAGAGATGCCTTGAAAAGGGGATTGTTTGATGTCAGGTATTTTGTAGTACTCAGTGCTGTAATTTTTACTTGTAACTTTTTTGTGCACCTTGGAGTCCCCTTTGGGAGCCTGGTCCTTAAAGTTCTTAAGATCATGTGATGTAGAGGCAAAGGGTGGCTGTGAGGGACTCTGGGAAGCCAAAGTGCAGGGATGGACATCACTTGAGTGATGATTTGCTCATCAGCACTCCCATGTCTACACTGGGGATAATGATGTGCAATCTTCACAGGGCTGTTTGTAAGAATGAAATAACGTAAAACACTTAGTTCAGCTCCAACTGTGTGACCATGTTATAAATAGATGCACTTATGTCCTTAAAATATAAACACACTGTTTATTCATACTCTGGAAATCCAAATATGTATTTTTATTGTTTCAAATATATATGTAACAAATCATTTGCCTTTTCAGCATTCTTCACCTGTACAATTCTGTGACATTAGTTATGTTCATCATGTTGTTAACCCTTACCATTATTTGTTTCCAAATTTTCCCATCACCCATCCAAGAGCATTGAATACTCCTTTTTCCTTCCCTCCCACCCAACTCTGGTAAATACTAAGAAACTTTAGTCTCTAAAATGTATATATTTTTAATAAAGTTATTCAGTCATATGAATGAAACATTAAAAATACAGAAAAAGGGTAAGACTATCCATTTTGAAACTTATTGCTTCCAGGTATGTGACCCTAATACTCCCCAGCATATTTTCTCCTTTGCAAAACAGGAGACTGAGAGCTTAAAATAACTAATGCCATGATGAACCTATAAGGCTTTCTTTCTTTTTATTCTTTGTCTTCTCCTTTTTGCATACCCTTGTTAATGACTTTGTTTTGCTCTGTCTGCCATCTGTGGGTTACGACACCCCACAAGAAGATTAGAACCCAGATGTCAGATATGTATATCTTTAGCCTGATAAGGAAATGTCCGGCATGTATTTCTTTAGTAGGATAGAGTCTCTTGTAATTACCTTGTAATGAACGATGACACCTCTAACCTTTGTAAAAATCATATATAAACCCTAATGTAAAAATACCTTTTGGGACTCCATAGAAACAGACTGAGTTGCAGCCAGATCCCCGGTGGTATACACCTCCTAAAATAAAACTTTCTCCCTCTTTCTGACTTGGGGCACTTTTCACTATCTTAACTGCTCCAGGACAGGGACCTATTTGGGTAACAAGTATGTCAAAGTGACCCAGCTGGATAACTAAAAGAACCTCAGATGGTGGAAATAGCATGCTACAGATGAAAAAAATTCATAGCAGGTGGGTCAAGATTCCTGTGTGATTTTTTTCTCACAATTTATCTCCCAACCATCTGCCTCAAAATGACTGAGGATGCTTATTAAAATCACAGATCCCCAGATCAACCCAAACCTACCTACTGAGATGTTCTTGGTGGAACCTGAAAACTGCATTCATCAAAGCCTCACTGGTGATTGTCAGGTCTGTGATCCCAACTCACTCTAAGGAGTCTCCAAATTGCTGAGTGGGGTTAAGGACAGGGATTTGGGAGGACTCACTGAGACCCTTCAGCTTAGGGTTTATGTCATGTTATTATTCTGCCCTCCTTGATGAGTGTCCTTGGAGTGTTAAACTGGTGTCAAATCAATCCTCTGCTAATGCAACTTATATAGCCCAAAGTTGAGAAAACAGCTCCCGTGTAACATATACTTTAAAAATCACTGGATTATATTAAACTTGAATAAGTTCTATCTTAGTTTCCTTTATTCTCTTTATTATTTCATGAGTCCTGAGCCCTCAAACAGGAGGCAGCAGGAGATTCCATCACATTGCCTTTAAGGGACAAGGTCATGGAGAGACTGAAAAGCTCCCTGAGACAGGATCTCACAGGGAGCAGGGACAGCCCATTCGCTCCTCCAGTGAAACCCCACTCCCAAGAGAGCTATTTCCCTTTTCTTCATTCAGGTCAGAGTTTCCTCCCAAGTTGAAAAGGGAGAAAGTAAGTATTGAACCATTTTCTTTGTCCTCCCCCTTCAGTGGTTCTCAGCCTTTATAAGAGAATTAACTAGAGAGGGTTTAACAATTTCCAAGGCTAGGCCTCCCAAAAGACCAAGTAAGTTAACATCTCTAGGGGTAGGACCCAGACAACAATAGTATTTAAAGCTCCCCAGGTGATTCCACTACAGTATTAACACTTTATTATGTATCTGAATCACCAGGAATTATTATTAAAATGCAGATTCTAATTCTATAGGGCTTATTTGTGCCTCAGAATCTGTTTCTTAGAAGCTACAGGTCCATGGACCATGCTGTATGTACGAGTGTCCTCTTCACATTCAGGTAAATAAAATCTGATGAATAAAATAATAGAAAACTGATCTGATATGATAAGGAAAAGCCAAAATCTCTATAAAATATATTTTATAAATTTATTATTAATAGTGACAAATTTATAATGATTTTAATAAAATATACAAGGCTATGGGAATAGCATCCATTATGGTTTCTCCTGAAATTCTCTGAGTCAAAAGATATAGACCATTTTAGCACACATAGGTTAGTCTTTTACCCAGTTTTCCAAATTCCATAATTTGCACTCAATATACAGATGAAGTTCATAGCTTTATATTGATATTATATTTTAATATTCCCATATCTTGTCTCAGTTTCTTATAACTTATCTAATTTACCATTATATGACAGTTTCATGGGCTCCATTTTAAATGTAATGTAAATTTACAAAATTTGAATAGGCAGTGTCTATCTGCCAACCCCCCAATACTATATGGCATTCCACCATTTGCATATGTACCAAGGCTGGGGAAGTTCTGGTTCACCGGACAGAAGCTGCTCCCTGCGTCTTTCCTTCCTCAGTCTTACAGTTGCCCCCAAGACATGTGAGCCCGGAGGCTGAGTTTTCCCTGACATGGAGGGTCTCACTCCCTGTCACTCTCCTCAGAGGAGGAGACAAGAAGATCCTCATAGAGGACTCTCCTTGGGGTATGGGAACAGTGTCACTCAGAATCCTGGAGGACATGAGGGCTCTGAACTGGAGGTATACGGTTCTTAGGTGAGATGGAGGTGGGAGATATTCTGAACTTGGAACTCTGCTGTCCATTGTCCAGTCTAGTGATGACAGTTCTGAGGGACTGGTCTGGAACATGGTTGGACCGTAGAAATGGATGGACTGCACAGGCCTGGAAGGGATTCTGGTGAGGTGTGTTTTGTGGAGCCAGAGCAGGTGTCATTGTGATCACTTGGGGCATCTCTTTAAGTCTAAGTCTATTAATACTAGGGGGACACTGGAGAGTCTGGATAACCTCCTGATAAGTTATCTGAGTGCCCATCTGGGGGTTCTGGAAGGTACTGAGTCTTGGTTTTTTTGGGAGATTCTAGGTGGGAACCTGGGAGAAATTTTTACCTGTTGCCTAGAGGCTGAGTTTGG
The DNA here is from genome assembly GCF_000243295.1 of Trichechus manatus latirostris. Taxonomy (NCBI): domain Eukaryota; kingdom Metazoa; phylum Chordata; class Mammalia; order Sirenia; family Trichechidae; genus Trichechus; species Trichechus manatus. The sequence goes on from NW_004444330.1 coordinate 4,780, forward strand.
AGTTCTGGCTCAATTTATGTGTGGCAGACTGTGAGCTGGGCTTTAGGTTCACATCAGTACTCTTGGCTTGTGCCTGGGAATGGAAGTTGTGGCCCAGAGTGTGTGTCTTGGTGAGAGACTGGGGAAGATCACAGAAGCAAGCATCAGGCCTGTTGCTGGTTGTCTTGGCAATGAGGGTAGAGTTCTTGAGAGAAGGATGGAGGGATTCAGCAAAGGCCTCCTCACATCCTTTGCATGTACCATGAGGTGAGAAGAAGGAACTCATTTCAGGTCTTTTGACAAAAGACTATGTAGGGCAAAAGGATCTCATGCCAGATGACTTGATATGTTGCCCACTTGTGAGAACAGGGATTGGGACAGATCTCTTCTTGGTTGTGTGGACAGGCATTGGCCTGGTAGGATGGTGTGGGCAAACAAACCTCACATTAGACACCTTAGGAGTCTCCCTGGCACCTCAAATAGAGTCTAAATTCCCAAACAGTATGAAGTAAAGAATTAACATATTTGATCATAACCAAATAGAAAATATATGACAACATTAAGAAAGTCAGGACTGAAGAAAAGCAACTAAGGCAATAAAGAGTAAAAAACATAATACATTAGTATTTGCTCGGAGTCAAGATGAAAAAAGGAAATAACCCAAGAAAAAGACGACATGAAATTTCACTGTAGAGCTAAACACATGGTTATTGTACATAAGAAGAGAGTACCAAGCTCAGGGCTGATAATGATAAGTGAAAATTGCAATACCTACTAGCGTTTTTTGGTCTGTGCAATATGATAATTAAAAACTTCATTATATTTTCTGTTGTTCAAGAAAGTGGAAACAAGCATTTTCCTACATTATTATGGAGAATGTAAATGGCTTATGTTGTTTGAAGGATGATTTGAAAATATTCACCAAAATTTAAAAGATGCCCTGTTAAAACAAGATAAAGAATTGCAGAATGCATGTGATAAAAACATTTCCA
>NW_004444330.1:10910-12083 GCF_000243295.1 Trichechus manatus latirostris
ACAGAGAAAGCCTTCCCCTGTAGCTGGCACCCTGAATTTGGATTTCTAGCCTCCTAGACTGTGAGAGAATAAATTTCTCCTTGTTAAAGCCATCCAGTTGTGGTATTTCTGTTACAGCAGCACTAGATAACTAACACAGTATGTAATAAAAAAAATTGATTATTTCTTTCTAAACATCACTAGACTATATTAAACACATTTGACTTAAAAGATAATAAAATTTAATATAATATGATACATTAGGAAAAAGAAAAGATAATATTACCATAGAAACAGGAAACAAAGGATCAGGAAATGCTATATCTAATTCTGGTGGGAACATATTTGAAAAATCTAAGATAATGAATGTTTTCCTTTTTATGCATTCAATCACATAATTGAGACCAGAGGAAGTGTTTTCCAACTACAAACCAAGGTGGAAAAAAATCTTTCATTTACCATGGGACTGAGCGCTTCACAGCTGAGATCCTTGAGTCTAATTTTTTGCTTATCCTCAGGGCCCTAATGAGCATTTCTGAACTATTCATTGAAAATTCTCTGCTCTAAGACATATCATTAAAAAAATTAAGTAACTGAACTTACTACATAGCTACAGTAGTCAAAACAGCCTGGTACTGGTACAATAGACACATTGACCAAGGGAACAGAATTGAGAACCCAGCTGCAAATCCATTCACCTAGGGTCACCTGATCTACGACAAAGGCCCAAAGTCCATCAAATGGGGGAAAACACAGTCTTTTTAACAAATGTTGCTGGCAAAACTGGATGTCCATCTGCAAAAAAAAAAAGAAACAGGACCCATACCTCACACCATACAAAAACACCAATTCAAAATGGATCAAAGAACTAAATATAAAATCAAAAACTATAAAGGTCAGAGAAGAAAAAATTGGGTCAATTCTAGAGGCCCTAACACATGGCATTAACAGGTTACAGACCATAACTAACAATATACAAACACCAGAAGATAAGCTAGATAACTGGGTTCTTCTAAAAATTAAACACTTATGCTCGTCAAAAGACTTCATTAAAAGAGTAAAAAGAGAACCTAGAGACTGGGAAAAACATTTGGCTATGACAAATGCGACAAAGGCCTAATCTCTAAAATCTACAGGAAAATCCAACACATCTACAACAAAAAGACAAATAATCCAATTAAAAAATGGGCAAAG
>NW_004444330.1:13970-14635 GCF_000243295.1 Trichechus manatus latirostris
TATATGCCCAAAACAACATACTATAACTTGGTGGTTGTCACTCCCAGGGATTTGAGAAATTTTAGCACGTATTTGTATATTTTTAAAAACATAATTTTCTGTGTGTTTGAAATACTTTTGCATACGTTAACATGGTGTTGGTTTTATTCTGCGTCTTTTCTTTTCACTCAGATAATTGTTTCTGAAAAGTGTCTTTGTTGATGCATGTAGCCCTAGTTCATTCAGTTTCACCATTGTTTATTATCTGTGTGTGCACATGCCATAGACTTTTCATTTTTAATCCTTTCTACTTTGGGTGGTCATTTTAGGTTGTTTCAATATTTCCTTTCCACTAGTGATGCTCCCATGAATATTCTTGAGCACTTCTCCTTGTTGATATGGATAAATAGTGAAGAATAGAATTACTGCATCATCATCATTTTCCTGTACTTTTTAATTTAGTCCATGTGACCATGTTGCCCTTGGAAGGGATTCAATCAATTACACTCCTGCTAATGCTGGAGGAGAGTCTTCATTTCCTGTGTCATTGTCACACTGGGTAGTATCTGAATTTTTATAAATTCTGTTTATGTGAAATAGTATTATTGTTTTCCTTCACATGTATTTTATTAGTAATGATGCTATTTGTACTTTATTATTCACCACATGAGATGTCTTAGTTATCT
>NW_004444330.1:17355-19263 GCF_000243295.1 Trichechus manatus latirostris
GGTTTTTAAGGCTGTGACTTTTCAGAAGCAGATCTCCAGGTCTGTCTTCCGAGGTACCTTTGGGTGGATTGGAACCATCAATCATTCAGGCAGTAGGGGAGTGATTAACTGTTTCAGCCACCCAGGGACTCCTTTATCTATCACTTGTCTTTAAATACACCAAAGTTTCAACATGATGCTTCATGTTTGCTACAAGTGTTCCACTAGTTTGTTTGGTAAAATAATTGTGGTTGTTTAATCTTATCGATTTTTTTTTAACTTTTCCTCAATTAATTTAGTGATATTTTCCTTTGAAACTGATCATAATCTCAATTACATTAATGGATTTTCTAAACTTAAGACTTATACAAACAATTATAAAGTAGGAACTTTTTTGGATCCTGGTTCAAAAATTATTTGAATCATTACTGAATATGAACTGAGCATTAGATGATAAAAAGGATTTTTAAAATGACATTGTGTTGCAATAGCCTCGGAGATTTTATTGCCTTTTAAATTCATAATTATTTATCACATATTAATTTTTCTGAGATACAAACTTTTTACAATATGAGTTATTAATGAGATAAATGAGTTTAGGATTTGCACTAAACTGTTCTACCTCAAAGGAGCTATGGGGGTGCAGTGGTTAAGTGCTTGGCTGCTAACCGAGAAGTCAGTGATTTGAACCCACCAGCAGCTCCATAGGAGAAAGATGTGGCATTCTACTTCCATAAAGATTTACAGCCTTGGAAACCCTATGCGACAGTTCTACCCTGTCCTACAGGGTCGCTATGAGTCGGAATTGACTCGACGGCAGTGGGTTTTGTTTTAGTCTGGATCATTCACTTAGTTGCCTGACTGGAATCAAACTGTTGATCCGGTGTGACTGTTTCTGATGCAGAGGCTGCATTCCATACTTGTGACTCCTGCTAAAAGTTGACCTATTTGTCTCATGCTAGAGGAGGTCTCAGCTTGGCATAATGAGTATATCAAGCCTTTAGCACCATCTCAGGGCTGTGGGTTGTGCTTCACTGTTGTTGACACTTTCTAGATATGAATAAGCTGACTCCAGCCAACCCATGATGGCCCTTAGAATTAATCTGTGTCATCTTTTAGAATTTTGGGACCATTTACACTCTGACTATTGTGTACTTTTTTTTATCACAAAATCTACTCAATAAAGGCATGATGCTCTGAATCTACAAGCCCCACCTCCTCCTGGTCCACACATATTTGGAAGATGGTTTATTCCTTGAACACAATTATCTCCAGAAAGAGGTCATATACTCTCAGCTGATTATTAAATAATGAGCAGGACAATACAAGAGGAAGTTTGTATAAACTTGTTGTGAAAACTTGAGATTCTACCCCGACCATGCCTGAGCAAGATTTAGCTTTCTTTTCCCTGATAGGAATCCAATGCCAGCCTATTTGGTACAACATCTGGTTGGCATTCTGGGTGAAAAGGGTCCTTTTAACTAATTGTGATTAAGTTTTAGGAAAATCCTTTTTCTTGCACCTTCTAAATGAAAGGTCAGTGTGTGTGCAAGAAGAGAATGATTGTAAAAATAGTGACTTTCTGGCTACTAGAATTGGACACATCAATTTTGTGGAACTGGATGGAAAACAATGACCCAACACCTGTGGAGAAAACATCTTAGACTCCAGGCTATTAATAGGACATTAATGATCTTGTCTTTAAGATCCATTCCTGAAGCTTACCTCACAAAGGAAAATGACCCAGTACAGAACTCCCAAACCATTCCAAGGGCCTAAAATTTAACTGACTGCTGAGTCTTCCATTTCCCACCAAATGACTTTCAACATAATTTGAATCCTATTCCCCTAAACTTTACTGAAAACTCTATCAGAAACAGAAGTGAATGGCTACAATTCCTACACCTCTCATGCAAACCCCTTTGGATA
>NW_004444330.1:19930-29464 GCF_000243295.1 Trichechus manatus latirostris
AAATACTAAAATAAATTACACTATGGGCCAGAAGAATGTCATCCTGCTGATGCTGTGGACAAACAGAACGGGTTGGGCTTTCTACCCTCAGGAATTCCCTCCAAAAACAAGGACTAGGCTCAATTATTAGAACTAAATTGAGAACTCTAAAATGTATCAGCCGACTTGGAAGCAACTTTGGAAGCTCTGTAACTAGATTTCTTCCTTTCTGGCAAAGGCAGAGCCTATGCAGTCACTAATATATCATGCTGTACGTGAACTGACTTCTGGTCAAGAGGAAATGTCAATATATAAAAGTAAGGGAAAGTTAGCTGGCTTTCCAAGGTAGACCTTGACTGTTTATGGGATTTGTTCATCCAATTGTGTCCAGAAACCAAGTGAACATTGCTAAGATCAGTTCTGCAGGCTGGGTTCACCCTACAGCTTAGAGTTTTGTTGACAGCACCCTTAATTAAATAATTCATGAGACCAAGTGAATGGATATGGTTTCAGCCCCCATCAGTGAGGTTAATCAAAATAACCAATGGAATAGCTTATTCTTGGGAAGTTCACCAGAAGCTAAGATGGTATAGGAATGAGGGATGGTTATTGTTGAAAGACAATTCTCCATGGGTTTCTCCCATTTGTGAATGTCTCTTGGGCAAAAGATGACAGTGTTTATTCTGAACTATCTTCTCAAGGAGATTTCAATAGCCAACAGCCTTGGAGGAAAAAGATATGTCTCCCCTGGTGCAAAGGACAGATTTGTTTGCTGTTTATGAAAATAAAGATAATGTATCCCTCCACAGCTAAGGATGCAAAGTGTGTTTGGAATGCCCTTTAAAATATTGGGGTTTCCTAAGCTCAAGATTCCTCAACTGTGACAAAATGTGCAGCATGTGTGTGGGCCTTTCTGCATAGCCCTAACCATTTACTAAAGAACTCTAACAAACATTGAAAGAAGAATTAACAACAATCCTTCTCAAACTCTTAACAAAAAATAAAAAAGTGAGGGAACACTTCCTAACTTACTGTATGATGCCAACATTGCCCTGATACCAAATCTAGACAAAGACATAAAAAACAAAGCTACACATCAATATCACTTTTGAATATATAGTCAAAAATCATCATGTTTGCAAGGCCTGTGAAAAGAAAAATATAGAGTAAAATTTTATAAGTAGTGAATCAGGATTCCAAAAAGCATGGCTTCTAATTATACTTATATTTAATCTATATTATAATCATCATAATGTCTGAGTACAAACAAGAACAAAAAAAAGATATAAAATAAAAACTATGGGTACAATATTTTCCAAAGCATTTGAGGTTTAATGCCTCTGGAAACATGTATTACTAGAGATGTCATTTCACCGTGTTTAACAATAATTTATTGTTACCTTTTGTTAACTACAACCTTGAATAGAGTAAAATAGGTTAACATCAGTAGTGACAAGATCACATTTCACTCATTACACATAAGTGTTAATGTATTAAAAGGATAAAGTTATAAGTAAAACATATAAAGATAACACATAGTGTAAATAAAACTATCAAAATCTACTCTGTGAATTGGTAAATGCTGTGTTATATATTTTTTACAACAATTAAAAAGAATCCACTACATATTTTTTTGTCAAAATACAGGCTGTAAATATTTGAGATGTATTCTTGTTCTTCTGATATAATGATCTGAGAGTTGTGCTTTCCCCATTGTTAAGAATGAGGCTAATTATTCATTAAATTTTGACTTATAATAAATGCATTCTCTTTCAGAGAGGAGTTATATACTTGTTCTCTGGATATCTTTGAAGATTTCTTTATTCTATCACATCAACAATTACTGATGACTTTTAACCATTGATATTATAAAGAAACATTTGGATCTTAAAGGACTGGCCAGATTTCTCACCTCCATGAGCAAATGGTAAAGAGATTTTTTTTTTAATACAATGATCTTCTGTCTCTTACCTGTAATGAAGAAGAATGATGTCCTGCACACCTACCTCTTGATGATTTATATCACTGTTATAGGTCAACCACAAAGAACATTCCAATTTAAATTTTCTCCACTGTTGCCGTTGAGTTGATTCTGACTCATAGCAACCCTAAAGGACCGAGTAGAACTGCGCCATAGAGTTTCCAAGGAGCGCCTGGTGGATTCAAACTGTCCACTTTTTGATTAGCAGCTGTAACTCTTTACCACTACGCCACCAGGGTTTCCTAATTTTCTCCACATATTTTACATATCAGTACCATTATATTTCCAGGGCAAATGGATGTGAATGATGCCCACCTAGTGGAGAGAGACTTTTCACAGCTCTGATGCAGCATCAATTGACCTCATGCTGTCACATGAAGAATGGGAATCAACACATTGCATCAAGTGATCTGATACATCAATAATCATAGCTTTTTTGAAACAATCTCAATACAAAAAAAGGAGACACTGAATATAACTGTATCCATCCAAACATTGAAGCCGTGATGGTATAGTGGTTAAAAGCTTGGTTGCTAATCAAGCGGTCGGCAGTTTGAATCCACCAGTTGATCCTTGAAAACCCTATGGGGCAATTCTAGTCTGTCATATAGTCACTATGAGTCAGAATTGACTTGATAGCAAAAGGTTTGTTTTTTGTCCAAACATCCACTCAGTATTAAAAATTTTTGACTTTGGATTATTCCCTATACGAAACGAAACTCCCTGGATTAGAATAATGTCTGAAGATACCAAGTCCCTTAGTTCTCCCTTGTGTGAATTCTCTGATGTTTATTTAGATTGATTTTTGATTAAATACTTTCTCATATGTACTGCAGCTGTAAAATTTCTTTCCGGTATGAACGCTCTGGTCTTCTCTATGGTGTATACACTGGGTAAAGGCCTTCCTTTCCACATTCATTACATTTGTAAAGTTTCTATCCAGTATGAATTTTCTGATGCTCAATAAAACTTGATAGATACGCAAAGGTTTTTCTACTTTCTTTACATTTTTAAGGTTTCTCTCCAGTACGAACTCTCTGGTGTTCTTTAAGGTATATACATTGGATAAAAGTCTTTCTACAGTCATTCCATGTATAGGGTTTCTCTCCAATATGACTTCTCTGATGTTGAGTAAGTTTTCAGCACCAGTTAAAAAAAGCATTCTCACATTCGTTACATTTGCAAGACTTCTCTCTATTATGTATTCTCTGATGTGTAACAAGGTTTGAGTATCAATTGAAGAATCCTCCACATTTATTACATTTATAGTACTTTTCTGCAGTATGAATTCTCTTATGCATATTAAGGTTAAGATATTGATTAAAGACTTTCCAACATTCTTCATATTTGTAATGGTTCCCTGCCAAATGAGTTATCTGATCTTTACTAGAGTTTGAGGTTGGTTAGTTTTTTTCACACATTTGTTATATTGATAAGTTCTCTTCACATGTTTCAACACTTGATGTGCATATTTACTTGCAGAAACACTGTGTTCTGCAACAACAACTAACTTCAAGAGGAATTTTATCTAAGAGGTTTTATGTCTTTGATCTTTTTCCACAGTGAGGTTTTTGGTTTGGGTAATTGTTCCAGTTTGATTATCTCCTTCACACTCTCTCGTATTTTCCTCGTCTTTCCTAAAGTGAAAATACTCTATGCTATAGCTTGAATATCTTCCCAATATCACTTTTTGGAATGAATCATCTATTCCCTTCTTTGGTGACAAGTCTTGAATATCATAAGAAAAAGATACGTTGTTGTTAGGTGCTGTTGGGTTGGCTCTGACACATAGCAACTTTATGTATAACAGAACGAAACATTGCCCAGTCATGCGCCATCCTCTCAATTGTTGCTATGTGTGAGCCATTGTTGCAGCCACTTTATCAGTCCATCTCATTAAGAGTCTCCTATTTTTTGCTGACTCCCTACTTTACCAAGAATGGTGTCCTCCAGCAAGTGGTCTCTCCTGATGATGTGTCCAAAGTAAGCAAGATAAAATCTCACTATCCTTACTTCTAAGGAGCATTCTGGCTGTACTTCCAGGACAAAGTTTTCTATCCTGATGTCATTTGCTGATGTGGTAAGACTCAAAATGAGAAGCAACAGCTGTAAACATCCAATAATGATCGGATCATGGAATGTATGAAACATGAATCAATGAACATTGTAAATTGTCAAAAATAAAACAGAATGCTTGAATATAGATATTCTAAGCATTACTGAGCTGAAATGGTTATTTGGAATCTGACAATCATATGGTATACTATGCCAGAAAAAACAAATTGAAAAGGAGCAGCATTGTATTCATCATCAAATGAGTTAAGGTTTCCAATCACTAAAAATATAAAAAATCTGTGAATTAATGAATTAATGAATGAACAAATAAGCATGCCCCTGAAGATTATAGTATGTATGAACATTGTTATTGAGTGTGAAATGCATTTCACTCCTTTCCTTTTCAATTTAGTGATTCTTGCTGTGAGATATACAACAAGAGGAGCAATGGGAGCATGGATACGAATGCTCCATGTGTGTTCTCCATGCTCAGATTTGTGTCCTGCCTCTGAGAAGCATTAGGGAACCTGAGACAAGGCTGATCAAGGGAAAGACTGGGACAATCAGAGGAGAGACATCAAAGATGTCCTAATGAGAAGGAGACATGGGTTTTATTGGAAGGAAGTTGGGGTGGGAGGCAGAAATTCTTGGCAGAGTGGGATAATGCACCATATGTTCAGGGAAATGTGGCTGTTCTGCTTGATCAGAGAACTCCTTACGTGTCAGGAAATAGCAGGAGACGAGAGGAGAAAGAATACGGACATGGGATCAGAAGTACTGGTTTTGAACCCCAGCTCTGCCCTAACGTGCTGGGTAAGCTAGAATCAACTCCTTCCCTTCTCTGAGCTCAGACTACTCTTTTGTACCATGGGGATAGTGATCTTCTGCCAGATTAAATTTGTCAGGAGGATTGTATGGAAAATGCCGTTGTGATGGCTTTGTGGTCTTTAAAACACAGTATAGAAGATTGGGACTGATTTTATCACTATTAATATTGTCACTGCTATTGTTATTACTGCTGAGGATGATGCCAAGGCCCAGTCACCCAGAAGTTCCTTAGACATTTCTATTTGGATGTGTAGTAGAAATATATAACTCAGCCCTGTGCAGAATATACCTGCTGGTATTTCCCAGAAAACCTATTTTGCCCACAGCCTTCTCTGTCTCTTTTGATGGCAAATCTGCCTTTTTAGTTACTTGCACTACAAACATCAGTTTCTCACAACCTACAGCCAATCTTTAAAAGAATGAGGATGGCTCTAACTTCAAAATATGTCTATACTATAAATACTTCACCTACATTGCTATCACTCTGGTTTAAGCCACATCATTTCTCCCATGGTATTCTGTAACAGTCTCCTAATGTATCTTCCTGTATCTACCTTTGTCCCTTTGTCTATTCTATGACATGCTCAGAATGTTGCAAAAGCTCCCATTTCAATCAGTCAACAAAGCCCTACCAAAGTTACCTTTGAATTCCACTCCTTCATCGCTCTGCTTTGTTCACTTTACTTCAGACACTCACCTCCTTACAGTCCCTCAAACATAAAGGGAAAGAGTCCTCATTAAAGCTTCTGTTCTAAAAGTTCCTTCAGTCTGTAAAACTCTCCCTCTGGATATCTTCTTGGCTAATATGTCATCTTCAAATCTTTGCTCAGACCTCACTTCTCAATGAAGCCTTAATGGACTCCTCAATTTAATACTGTAACAGAAACTGCCTCTTATATTCACAATCCCCCACACTTTGCTATCTTTCTTGATCTAAGCATTTATCACCTTTTAACATAATGTGTATTTTGCTCATTTGTATAATTTATTTTCTGTTTCCCTGCTAGAATATTAACTACAAAAGGCATTTGTGTTTTACAAGAGATATTTGTGTTTTCCACCAATAATTCTTAAGCACCTACAAGGATACCTGGCCTAGAGTAGGTACACAGTAAATAGTTATTGAATGAGTGAATGAATGAAGAAAAGAGATAAAACTGTTCTACAAGTTTATAAAATATATGGATTACAATTCAATACATATGCCTTATGAAGCTCTTCAAGAATGGAAAATAAGTGAGTAGGAGGAAAACAGAAAATGTATTTGCTTGTTAGGATGACGCTGTACATATGGCTTAATATATCTACAGTAATCTGTAAGAGGATGGCATGTCTTTACACTGTAGGAATTATATTCCAAAAAGGACTAGAGATAAGAGCATGTTTGTTGTATTTGGGGAGGAGCATGAATGCAAATGTGGCTATAGTGGGGTGATGGAGGGAAGATCAATATGAAATGAGGTCACGGAGCCAGACAGGGATCAGGTTGTGAAGAGTCGTGTTTAGAGATGTTAGATTTCCTAGGAGTGATGGAAGTTTCAGTGGGGGATGGGGGAGACTGATGTGATTTATTAATTTTTTTTTATGATCACTCAACGGCAATGTAAAAACTGACTCTCTTGGAAGGCAGGTAGACAATTCAGCAGCCTATGGGAGGAGTCTTCACTATGTTCTCCCTCCTCATCCTAGAACCAGTGGAATCTGACTGGGTAGTCCTTCATTGCTACTTACAGCTCCAGCTACAAGTTTCATCTCTGATGATGGACTATGATGACACAGAGTGAATTATAACTTCCTCCTCAGAACACATGCTTTGTAAGGTTTATATCAATTGAGATCTGGTCCCCAGCTGGCACAAGTGGTTAAATGCTCCACTACTAACCAAAGGGTTTGTGGTTCAAACTCACTCAGAGGCATCTTCATAGCAAAGCCTGGCAATCTTCTTCTGAAAATTAACAGCATTAAAAACCCTGTGGAGAGTAGTTCTGCTCTGCACAGGTGGAGTCGCCATGAACTGAAATTAACTCTATGGTAACTGGAACTGGAACTGGAGAAATATCAGTTGAGGCTGTTAAGGTGTTTCACATTGTTATTGTTAGGTGTCCTCAAGTTGGTTCTGACTCATAGCGATCCTATGTACAACAGAACAAAACACTGCCTCAGTCCTGCAGCGTATTCACAATCTTTGTTAGGCTTGAGCCCTTTGTTGCAGCTACTGTGTCCATCTCACCAAGGATCTTCCTCTCTTTTGCTGACACTCTATCAAACATGATGTCCTTCAGGGACTGGTATCTCCTGATAATACATCTGTCTTAGTCATCTAGTGCTGCTATAACAGAAATACCACAAGTGGATGGCTTTAACAAAGAGAAATTTATTCTCTCAGTCTAGGAGGCTAGAAGTCCGAATTCAGGGTGCCAGTTCCAGGGGAAGTCTTTCTCTCTCTCTGTTGGTTCTGGGGGAATGTCCTTGTCATCAATTTTCCCCTGGCCTAGGAGCTTCTTCCCCCAAAGGTCTGTCAGTTTGTCATACTGTGGGGGCTTGCGTGTTGCTGTGATGCTGGAAACTGTGCCACCGGTATTTAAATACTAGCACAGTCACTTATGGTGGGCAAGTTTCTGCTGAGCTTCCAGACAAAACTGACTAGAAAGAAGGAGCCGGCAGTCTACTTCTGAAAAGAATTAGCCAGTGAAAACCTTATGAATAGCAGCAGAACATTCTCTGATATACTGCCAGAAGATGAGCCCCTCAGGTTGGAAGGTACTCAAAATACGACTGGGGAGGAGCTACTCCCTCAAAGTAGACCCGACCTTAATGACGTGGACGTAGTCAAGTTTTTGAGATCTTCATTTGCTGATATGGCACGACTCAAAGTGAGAAGAAACAGCTGCAATCATCCATTAATAATCAGAACGTGGAACGTACAAACTATGAATCTAGGAAAATTGTAAATTGTCAAAAAAGAAATGGAATGGATAAACATCGATATCCTAGGCATTAGTGAGCTGAAATGGACTGATATTGGCCATTTTGAATCAGACAATCATATGGTCTACTATGCTGGGAAGGACAACTTGAAGAGGAATGGAGTTGCATTCATTGTTAAAAAGAACATTTCAAGATATATCCTGAAGTAAAATGCTGTCAGTGATAGGATAATATCCACATGCTTACAAGGAAGACCAGTTAATATGACTATTATTCAAATTTAGACACCAATCACTAAGGACAAAGATGAAGAAATTGAAGACTTTTACCAACTTCTGCAGTCTGAAATTGATCAAACATGCAATCAGGATGCATTGATAATCACTGGTGATTGGAATGTGAAAGTTGGAAACAAAGAAGAAGGATTGGTAGTTGGAAAATATGGTCTTGGTGATAGAAATGATGATGGAGATAGCATTATAGAATTTTGCAAGACCAATGACTTATTCATTGCAAATACATTTTTTCAACAACATAAACAGCATCTATACACTTGGAACTCACCAGATGTAAAACACAGGAATCAAAGCCACTACATCTGTGGAAAAAGACTATGGAAAAGCTCAATATCATCAGTCAGAACAAGGCTAGGGGCCTACTGTGGAACGGATCATCAATTGCTCATGTGCAAGTTCAAATTGAAACTGAAGAAAATTAGAACAAGTCCACAAGAGTCAAAGTATGACTTTGCATATATCCCACCTGAATTTGGAGATCAACTCAAGAATAGATTTGACACATTGAACACTAATGACCAAAGACAAGATGAGTTGTGGAATGACATCAAGGACATCATACATGAAGAAAGCAAGAGGTCATTAAAAAGACAGGAAAGAAAGACCAAAATGGGTAGCAGAAGAGACTCTGAAACTTTCTCTTGAACATTGAGCAGCTAAAGCAAAAGGAACAAATGATGAAGTTAAAGAGCTGAATAAAAGATTTCAAAGGGCAACTTGAGAAGACACAGTAAAGTATTATAATGACATGTGCAAAGACCTGGCGATACAAAACCAAAAGGGAAAAACTCCCTTAGTATTTCTCAAGCTGAAAGAACTGAAGAAAAAATTTAAGCCTCGAGTTGCAATACTGAAGGATTCTACAGGGAAAATATTAAATGATGCAGGAAGCATCAAAAGAAGATGGAAGGAATACACAGTCACTCTAAACCAAAAAGAATTGGTCAATGTTTAACCATTTCAGGAGGCAACATATGATCAGGAACCGATGTTACTGAAGGAAGAAGTCCCAAGCTGCACTGAAGGCATTGGCAAAAGACAAGGCTCCAGGAATTGACAGAATAACAATTGAGATGTTTCAACAAACAGATGCAAGGATGGAGGTGCTCACTCGTGTATGCCAAGAAATTTGGAAGACAGCTTCCTGGTCAACTGACTGGAAGAGATTCATATTTATGCTTATTCTCAAGAAAGGTAATCCAATCAAATGTGGAAATTACCAAACAATATCATTAGTATCACACACAAGTAAAATTTTGCTGAAGATCATTCAAAAGCGGCTGCAGTAGTATATCAACAGGGAACTGTCAGAAATTCAAGTCAGGTTCAGAAGAGTACGTGGAATCAGGGATATCATCGCTGATATGAAATGGATCTTGGTTGAATGCAGAGAATACCAGAAAGATGTTTACCTGTGTTCTTTGACTATGCTAAGGCATCCAAATGTGTGGTTCATAACAAATTATG
>NW_004444330.1:30088-31156 GCF_000243295.1 Trichechus manatus latirostris
AGTAGAGGGTCAGCAAAAAATGAGATGGATTGACACAGTGGCTGCAACATGGGCTCAAGCATAATAACAATCGTAAGGATGGTGCAGGACCAGACAGTGTTTCATTCTGTTGTACATAGGGTCGCTATGAGTCAGAACTGACTCGATGGCACCAGCAACAACTAACAGGAGCTTCTCGGACACAGGGACCCCCGGGTACTAAAGGATGCACTCTGCTCCTAGTGCTGCTTTCTTAGTGGCATGAGGTCCCCGTGTCTCTTTGCTCACTGCTCTCTTTTATATCTCAAAAGAGATTGGTTTAATTAAGACACAATCTACTCTTGTAGATTGAGTCTGCCTCATTAACGTAACAGCCTCTAATCCTATCTCATTAACATCATAGAGGTAGGATTTACCACACATAGGAAAATCACATCAGATGATAAAAGAGTGGACAATGACAAATACTGAGAATAATGGACTAGCCAAGGTGACACATATTTTTGGGGGACACAATTTAATCCATGACAATGTCCAAAATATATAAGACAAAGTCTCGCCATCCTTGCTTCTTACAAGCATTCTGGCTGTACTTCTACCAAGATAGATTTGTTCATTCTTCCATAAATATTCTTCACCAACTCCATAATTCAAAGACGTCAATTCTTCTTCAGTCTTGGTTATTCATTGTCCAACTTTTACATGCATATAAGGCGATTGAAAATATCATGGCTTGGATCAGGCACACCTTAGTCCTCAAAGTGACATCTTTGATTCTTTTTAAGACTTTAAAGAGGTCTTTTGCAGCAGATTTGTCTAATGCAATACACTGTTTAATTTCTTGACTGCTGCCTCCATAAGCGTTGATTGTTGATCCAAATAAAATGAAATCCTTGACAACTTCAATCTTTTCTGCATTTATCATGATGTTGCTTATTGGTCCATTTGTGAGGATTTTTGTTTTCTTTACTTTGAGGTGCAATCTATGCTGAAGGCTGGAGTCTTTGACCTTCATCAGTTAAGTACTTCAAGTCCTCTTCACTTTCAGCAAGCAAGGTTGTGTCATCTGCATAACGCAGGTTGTTAAAG
>NW_004444330.1:33731-38133 GCF_000243295.1 Trichechus manatus latirostris
TTTGAATTCCCTATCAGGTAGTTCTAGTGCCTTTTCTTCTACTGGAAAGTCATCTGGTGTTTTATTTTGGACTCCTACTGGAACCATCCTGTCCTGTTTTTGTAAATGTTTTGATATATTCTGCTGTCTTTGGGGCATTCAGTAGTTATTTTTCGCATTTATTTATTGTAGATTTGTTTGTTTTGTCCTTTTTTTTTTATTTGGCTATGTCTGAGCAGGTGGGCTGTTGTGTTATTTGCCATTTGCTCATCTGTGTGGACGATACTTTTCACCTCCTTCTCCAACTGGCAGGGTCAGTGGCTGAGATATGGTACAGCAGGACAGGTCTAGCTGAAGAGGAGTTGCTTGGATGGGTTGTTTGTGGCACTTACTACAGCCATCAGGGAGGGCCAGTAATCAGTGCAGGGCAGGTTCCAGTAGGCCATGCCTGTACTGCTTGGTGGTGTAATGTCAAGTGCACAGTGCAGGTAGGCAGGATGGAGGGGGATACTGTGATGTGTGGAGCTAAGATGGCTATGGGAGAGAGGAGAGAGGAACAGGAGCCAAAAACACACAAACAAAAAAGAGTGCTAGGGGAGCTTGCCATCGGAGTGGAGAGATGAGAGACTATGAAATGGAGAAAAACAAAAAGGGGAAGAAGAAGAAAAGAAAAGAAAAGAAAAAAATGAATAAATAAATACTAGAAAGAAAAAAGAAAAGCTCCCAGGGATCCCACTGATGCGGCTACGAGGTCTGGGGAAGTTGTTCTCAGGTACTGAAGTACAGCCTGGCTAGAAGGGATAGAGGTGTCACTCAGCCCCAGTTATTGAGGGGACAGGAAGACAAGGAAGGTATAAAGAGATGAGAAACTGAGTAATGAAGAAAAACAAAAAGGGAAAAAGGGGGAAAAGAAACCAAAACAAATTAAAAAAAAAAAAGAACAAGAAAACCCCCTGAAAAAAAAAACAGAAAAAAAAATACGAAGAAAGAAATGTCCTCAGGGATCCCTCTTCACATGTGCACAAGCTGAGGAGGTAGGTCCCAAGCCACGCGGCACTGACGGGCCAGAATGGGCTCCCAACTAGAAAAAAGAAAAAGAAAACAAACAAACAATTCAAAACAAACAAACAAAAAGCCCCGGGATTCCACCAGTGTGGCAGCAAGGACCGTGAAGCAGTTCCACTCTCAAACGGAGCTCCACAGCCCCTCAGGAAGAATCAAAGATGGTGCACGGAGCCAGGTATTTGAGCAAAAGGAGGGGGAGATGGCGAGAGGTAAGGAAGAAATTAAAAGAAGTAGAAAAAAGCAACACCAGCAGCCAACAAATGGCTCTCAGGGAGTCGGCCAGTGCGGGCGGGTGGAATCCAAGCAACCAGTGCTTCCTGGTCAAGAGTCTGTGGTGGCGGGAAGCAGAGGAGGCTGAGTGGGGGTGAAGAAGTGTGAGGGGTGGGAAAGCGTATATCGCCAGTTACCGGTTGTTCTGTCTCCTGCTGGAAGTTCTGTGAAGCTGCTTTCTGGTACCCCCTATTTTCTGGTCTCTGATAGGAGTCCAAGATGACGGATACTTGCTGCATTAGCTGATGGGGACCTCTGCATGTATGTCTCCTTGCTCTCTGTTCTCTGTCAGTTTCTTATTCCATTTGGTGCTTGGCTGAGTTCTTTATCTCTTCATTTGATGTTTTAGGGTTTCAGGATTGCTGTTTTTTCTGTTTGGCTTAGTTTTTCAGATCTTTGCTGTGGAGGGACATCGTGTTGCTTCTGCCTAGAGCGACATGTTGCTGGAAGTCTCTGTAATTTCCATTCTTTGAAAAGTTATCCACGATTTATTATTAGCCTTTGCTTAGTCAATAAAACACAGGTAAACATCTTTCTGATATTTTCTGCTTTCAACTAAGATCCATCTGACATCAGCAATTATATCCCTCATTCCACATCCTCTTCTGAATCCAGTTTGAATTTCGGAAATTTGCTAGAAGTCCCTTATTTTTCTTTTGATTCCCTGATTTATTTTTATTGCCTTGCTGTCCTTTGGGTTACTTGAACATGTTTTAGAATTCCATTTTTATTTTCCTGCAGTATTTTAGAGTGTACCTTAAGTCTGGGCACAGACACCCATCTAGTCCCTGAGGATGACAGCACAGAACCTCCATGACAATTGCTGATAATTTAAAATGAGACTTTTTTTATTGCTATAAAAATATAGGTGGCACAACATTTGCCAATTGAACTTTTTTTCTTGTAAATCAATGAAAACAATTACATCAATCGTGTTGTGCAACCATCAACAGCATCCATTGCCATATTTCCATCACCATAACCAGTCAGTGCTACCTAAACAGAGATTCCTCTTCTCTCCTGCCCCTGGTAACCATTGTTAAACTATGATCTCTCTATCTTTGCCTATTCTAAGTGTTTCATATTAGTGAGATTGGGCAATATTTTTCTATTTGTGATTGACCTATTTCAATCAGTATAATGTTTTCAAGGATCATCCATATTGTGGCATATATCAGGACTCCGTTTCTCTTTATGGCAGAGTAGTATTCCATAGTGTGTATTTATAACATTTTGTTTGTCCATTCATTAGTTGATGGGCATTTGAATTGTGTTTACCTTTTAACTACTGTGAATAGTGGTACAATGAACATTAGTGTATATGTGTCTGTTAGATTGCTGTTTTCAGGAAAATAATACTTCTTACCATTGATCAAATAGATCCTCTGTAGAGGAGCCAAGAACAGAGCTCCTAGAGGACAATGAAGCTCCTGAGACGTTTGGGCTTCAGATACAGCACCTTGTGCTGTTAGCTGAACTCTGTTGTTAGAAGTGAACTTCAGGTTGCAAAGGGGCGTCTCAGCATGTTCCAATGCCTCATTTGCAGGGCTTTCACCCTGTACACCTGCATTAGATTTCATAGGTAGTTGATGAGGTCATCAAGTAAATTAATGGGCCATCAAAAAATGCCAAGTCTGACCCTTTCAAATATTTGACAGAAGACTTCAATTGTATTAAAATATGAAAATACTATATAAATATATATTGTTAATAAAACAAAACCAATATTCTAAAGTAAATATACTGTGCCATTTAATGTGATTTCTTTTATTTGTTTTTTTAATAAACGAATCTATTTATAATCCTAGCAATACCTTACTTAAATAAAATTCAGGGATGATAAAAAAATAAACTGTAAACCTCGTTTGGTTTTCTTTTTCTCTTTAACTTACCCACATACAGAACAAACATTCTAATACTTTTTTAATATATATTTTATACTCATATATTTAGTTTAGAAAATGAAACACACATATTGAAAATAAAGGACCAGGACAGCATTCACTGTTGAGTAGTTTTCCATATCAGTATGTAGATCTACCCCATTCTTTTTAAATGACTGCATAACTTTCCATTTTGTAGTATCTTGATTATTATTCCACATTATTGTTCCAATCAACATCTTTGTATTTCTATTTGTGTTTTAAAATAAATACTCAACAAATTGATTGTTCAAAATGAATCTTAAGTTAGTGTTTTTATTACAAAATACAGAAATGTGTTTACATTTATACATTCAAGTTCGTTGTCTGTTTCCACACAACACTTTACACTCTCCGTATCCTTAGTTTAAGAACAAAAGGGACTATTGAAAGTTCCCAGAAGACTACCAGGGATTAGAAGGATGAGGGGACAATGAAGAAACTAGGAAGGGAAAAGTGGTGTCTCTAGGATCCAATACAGGAGCTCCTGAACCCCCTCACTTAAAAAAATAAAATAAAAATAACCCATTGCCATTGAAATGATTCCAACTCACGGCAGCCTCAAGTGTTGCACCCACTAATGGTCCCCTCTTGCAACTTAGACCCCATGTTGGCAATACCCTTTTCCTGGGCACTGAGACTAGCTTCTGCCACTTGGACCTTGACTCTTCTCTGACAAGGTGATAGTCACTGGTTAAAAATGTTTCAATTGCCCCTATGTCCTGTGCTCTCCAATCTTACTCCTTCCATCTTCCCTTCCTCCCAAGATTAGGGTAAGAGTACCATAAATCCTCTCCCAACGTGCCATTTTGTCTCTGCTCTAATCTCTTCTTTTATGTCACCTTGTTCTTCTCTCCAAAATATTATATTTTTTTTAATAAAGAGCCTGCAATCACTCCCATTCCCTATCTATAAACTCCTCTAATGAACCTCTAGGACATGCCAGAAACTACCTTTGGATCTCAGAGACACCCGTGATTTCTCACCTTCTTGTCTAATTTCTTTTCTCTTGACAATCATGTCTACCCAGAAACACTAATATAATTACGTATTAACCTCAATTACTTTTTCCCACTTCTTTATACTATTTCTTCCAGATTCCCAGGATTTCCAAAATTTTGACTATGTAAATATTCATGAATTATATTTCATATTTGTATTGAAAA
>NW_004444330.1:39058-45815 GCF_000243295.1 Trichechus manatus latirostris
GGAACCCTCTTGCACTGCTAGTAGGATTGTAATCTGGTGCAGTCACTATGGAAAACATCATGGCAGTTTCTCAAAAAGTCAGCTCCTACTTATGGCAACCTTATGTATAACAGAATAAAACCTTGTATGGTCCAGCGTCATTTTCACGATGTTTGGTATGTTTGAGTCTATTGTTGTGGTGGTTATTGTGTCAGTTCATCTCACTGAGGGTTTCTCTAATTTCCTGACCCTCTGCTTTACCAAAAACGATTTATTTTTCTAGGAAATGATCTCTCCTGATGAAGTGTCCAAAGTAAGCAAGCTAAAGTCTCCCCTTCCTCTTTTCTAAGGAGCATTCTCTTTCTATTTCTTCTAAGACTGATTGATTCATTCTACAGACAGACAAGAGCAAATTCAATATTCTTCACCAACATCACACTTCAAATGCAGCTATTCTTCTCTTTTCCTTTTTCATTGTCAGCAAAAGATTATGCTGAGTGAAATAAGTCAAACACAAAAGAATAAATATTGTTTGATCTCACTTATGTATAATATCTAAAAGAGGCAAATGCAGTGCATAAAATTTATCAGTAGTTACCAGATTGGGGGAAAGAGGCATAGGGGATGGAGTATTATTGCCTAAGGGGTACTGAGTGTCTGTTTGTGTTGATGGAAGTTTGGAAATAGATAGTAGTGACGTTCGTAAAGTGTCTTAAATGTAATTAATACCACTGAATTGTGCAATTAAAACTTGTTAAAGTGGCAATTTTTTGAAATATTTATTTTACTGTAGTTAAAAAAAAAAGAACTCCAGAAGATTCTACCATGTAACCAGGATATATCATGCAGTTAATTAAGTACTTGAATCCCACAGAGTTATGAGCTGAGGTAAGCAGGGTTCATTGAAAAGCCCATCGTTGTAACTCTGAGGCCTTAGTTCTCAAACCGGCCTGTCTGGTAGAATCACCCAAAAAATAGACCCTAAGTCCTGCCTCAGACTAGTTAACTCACAGACACTGAAGGGTAGAATTCCATCATTGGATTTTTACAAATCCTTCCGTGGGAGCCCAGTTTTCAGTGATGAGAACATGCCTACGTGGCTACATTAACTATGCAGACAAGACTCTTGATTTCAATGAGTTTACAAAGGAATAGGAAAGGAGACACAATAAACTGTGCCAAGTATTTATAGAGGTAAAGGACAGAACAGCATGGAAAGACCTATGAGGAGTCTCAGGGTCAGTAATGTCCTTCCTTGTGAAGGGAGAATTTAACTGAAACCTGAAGGTGATAAGAGTGTAGTAATTGAATGTAGGGATGGAGGGAGATGAGTAATTCAGGCTAAAGGGGCAGAGGCCACAAGCCCAAGTAGGGTTCACCATATGTGTAAATGAGTGAGGATCAGCGTAGCTGGAGCATGGATACTGAGCAGGACACTGATGTGATGTGATTCAGTCAAGGAGACTTGTAATAGGAAATGATTATTACAGGAGAGAATGGGGGAAGTTAGGATTTTATCCTGTTGCCAGGCAGCAGCAAAAGGAATGCAATTGCTGTTCTCCATGGAAGAGCCCTTAGGGCCTGGAATATTTTAGAGACAGAGAGAATGAAGGAAAGACCATATAGTCCCCAGATATTTGGAAAGTGGGATGTCAGGGCTTCTCATCGAATGAGAGTTGTAACTAACAGAGAAAAAAAGATACAGGAATTATTTCTGCTTTTGCACTTAGAAAAACAGTATGGGTGATATTCTCATTTAGTGGAAATAAGAAACCCCCAGGAGGAGTTTAAATCAAGGAAAGATGGTGAGTGTGAATATTTGGAGGTGAGAAGGAATTCCATTAGCATTGTAACTCAGTTACTCTTATGATAAGACTCTGTGTTTAGTTTTTGGCAATATCAGCTCTGTTACTACAAGAAATGAGGCTTTCTTTCAGGGTACAAGTGGCAAATATCAGGTCTTCTGTGTGACACTTGAGTGTGAATCTAAAACCCTGACTTCATCTCTTTCTTTTACCACCTTGTCTACAGAAAGCAGGACCAACCAGCCAGCCTCCCTATACTCCTCATTCTGACAAAATTGTAGAAAAGTATAAAATATGCAATTACCCAGCGCCTTGTTTCTCACAAATACTTGATCTATTGGTGGTGATATTTTGTGTATTTCTATTGCCACCCCATGCCATGGATTAGCCATGCCCTCTTTACTACTACAGGTAGAGTCTTTGGCAGCTTCAAGACTAACCAAACTTAAGAACCAATTGGGAACACTAATCCTTACAATTTTTTTCCTTTAGAACCACTGTAGGTTTCAAATGTCTTAGACTTGCTTCACTAAAGAAGCAAACCAGTGAAGTGTATATATATATATATAGAGAGAGAGAGAGACAGAGACAGAGAGAGAGAGATATTCGTCTCAAAGAAATAGCTCATGCAGTTGTAGAGGCTGGTAGTCACAAACCCGTGGGTCAAGCATCAGACTGGAGGCTTCTCTTGACTCACCCATGTGCAGAGGCTGATGAACCCAAAATCATAAGGCAGGTGGAAGGCTGCAGGCTCATGTCCCAAGAAAGAGAGGTCAAAGAATGATAAGTCAGATGCAGGATCCAGAGAGAGCTTTGCCAGAGCATCCACGTATATTGGATGCAGTCCACACATTGCTATTTTGTCATACTGTGGTGGCTTGCATGTTGCTGTGATGCTGGAAGCTATGCCAGCGGTGCTTCAAACACCAGCAAGGTCACCATGGCAGAAAGGTTTCAGCGGAGCTTCCAGACTAAGACAGACTAGAAAGAAGGACTTGGTGGTTTACTTATGAAAGAATTGACCAGTGAAACCTTACAAATAGCAGAGGACATTGTCTGATATAGTGCCAGAAGAGCCCTGCACTCAAAATACAACTGGGAAGAGCTGCTTCCTCAAAGTGGATCAATCTTGATGATGTGGATGGAATTAAGCTCTTGGGATCTTCATTTGCTGATGTGGCATAACTCAAAATGAGAAAAAACAGTTGCAAACATCCATTAATAATTGGAATGTGGAATGTATGAAGTATGAATCTAGGAAAGTTGGAAGGGGTCAAAAATGAAATAGAATGCATAAAGATTGATATTCTAGGCATTAGTGAGGTGAAATGGACTGGTATTGGCCAGTTTGAATCAGACAGTCATATAGTCTACTATGCTGGGAATGACAAATAGAAGAGTAATGACGTTGCATTCATCATCAAATAGGACATTTCAAGATTTATCCAGAATTACAATGCTGTCTGTGATAGGATAATATCCATAAACCTACAAGGAAGACCAGTTAATGCAACTATTATTCAAATTTACAAACCAACCACTAAGGCTAAAGATGAAGAAACTGAAAATTTTTACCAACTTCTGCAGTCTGAAAATGACCAAATATGCAATCAAGATGCATTGATAATTACTGGAAACAAAGAAGAAGGATCAGTAGTTGGAAAATATGGCCTTGGTGATAAAAATGATGCCTGAGGTGCATGATAGAATTTTGTAAGTCCAACAACTACTTCATTGCAAATACCATTTTTCAACAGTATAAATGGCAACTATACATCCTCACCAGATGGAATACACAGGAATCAAAACGACTACATCTGTGGAAAGAGATGATGGTGAAGCTCAATATTATCAGTCTGAACAAGACCGGGGGCTGACTGAGGGACAGACCATCTATTGCTCATATGAAACTTCAAGTTGAAGCTGAAAAAATTAAAGCAAGTTCATACGATCAAAAATACAACCTTGGGCAATTAGAGATCATCTCAAGAGTAGATTTGATGCATTGAACACTAATGACCAGATGAATTATGGAATAACATCAAGGACATCATACATGAAGAAAGGAAAACCAAAAACCAAACCAGTTGTCATTGAGTCAATTCCGACTCATAGTGATCCTATAAGACAGAGTAGAACTGCTTCATAGGGTTTCCAAGGAGCAGCTGGTGGATTTGAACTGCCTACCTTTTGGTTAGCAGCCATAGCATGCCATAGCTCTTAACCACTGCACCACCAGGGCCCCTGAAGAAAGCAAGAGCTCATTAAAAAGACAGGAAAGAAAGAAAAGACCAAAATGGATGTCAGAAGAGACTCTGAAACTTGCTCTTGAACGTCAAGTAGCTAAAGCAAAAAGAAGAAATGATGAAGTAAAAGAGCTGAACAGAAGATTTCAAAGGGCGGCTAGAGAAAACAAAGTATTATAATAACATGTGCAAAGACCTGGAGATAGAAAACAAAATGGAAGAACACGTTAGGAATTTCTCAAGTTGAAAGAACTGAAAAGAAAATTCAAGCCTCTAGTTGCAATATTGAAGGGTTCCAAAGGGAAAATATTGAACAAGGCAGGAGCATCAAAAGAAGATGTAATGAATACATGGAGTCACTCTACCAAAAATAATTGGTCTACATTCAGCCATTTCAGGAGGTAGCATATGATTATGAACCGATGGTACTGAAAGAAGAAGTCCAAGCTGCACTGAAGGGAATGGTGGGGGGAAAAAAAAAGGCTCCAGGAATTGTCAGAATAACAATTGAGATGTATCAACAAATGAATGCAGCAGTGGAGGTGCTCACTTATCTATGCCAAGAAATTTGGAAGACAGCTACCTGTCTAATTGAATGGAAGAGATCAATATTTGGGCCCATTCCAAAAAACGACAATCCAACAGAATGCGAAAATTATTGAACAATATCATTAATATCACACACAAGTAAAATTTTGCTGAAGATAATTACAAAATGGTGCAGAAGTACATTAACAGGGACTGCCAGAAAGTCAAGCTGGATTCAAAAGAGGATCTGGAAGGAGGGATATCATTGCTGATGTCACATGGATCTTGGCTGAAAGCAGATAATACAAGAATGATGTTTACCTGAATTTTACTGACTATGCTAAGGCATTCAACTGTATGGATCATAACAAATGATGGAAAGCATTGGGAAGAATGGGAATTCCAGAACACTTAATTGTGCTCATGAGGAACCTCTACATTGATCAAGAGGCAGTCATTCAAACAGAACAAGGGATACTGAGTGGTTTAAAGTCAGGAAAGGTGTGTGTCAGTTGCATCCTTTCACCATACTGATTCAATCTGTACTCTAAGCAAATAATCCAAGAAGCTGGACTATATGAAGAAAAAGCTGGCATCAGGATTGGAGGAAGACTAGTTAACAACCTGCGATATGCAGATGACACAACCTTGCTTCCTGAAAGAGAACAGGGCTTGAAGCACTTACTGATAAAGCTCAAAGACTACAGCCTTCATTACGAATTGCACCTCAACACAAAGAAAACAAAAATCCTCACAACGGAACCAATAAGCAACATCATGATAAATGGAGAGAAGATTGAAGTTGTCAAGAATTTCATTTTACTTGGATCCACAATCCGCACCCATGGAATCAGCAGTCAAGAAATCAAACGACGCATTGCATTGGGCAAATCTGCTGCAAAAGACCTCTTTAAAGTATTAAAAACCAAAGACGTCGCTTTGAAGACTTAGGCGCTCCTGACCCAAGCCGTGGTATCCTCAATTGCCTTATATGTATTTGAAAAGGACAATGAATAACGAAGACCAAAGAAAAATTCATGCCTTCTTTGGTGTTAGCAAAGAATATTGAATATACCATGGCCTACCAGAAGAACAAACAAATCAGTCTTGGAAGAAGTACAGCCAGAATGCTCCTAAGAGCATGCTAGGTAAAGTAGAGGGTCAGCAAAATAAAGGAAGATCCTCTAACAGATGAATTGACACAGTAGCTACAACAATGGACACAAGCATAACAACAATTGTGAGGATGGAGAAGGACTGGGCAGTGTTTCATTCTGTTGTAGACAGGGTTGCTATGAGTCAGAACTGACTCCATGGCACCAAACAACAAAAACGACCACACACCCCAAGGAAACTGATTGGCTTTCAATCGATTGTCTTTCAACTGATTGGCTTTCAACAGATTGGCTGCTCACATCAATCACAAACTGGAGGATGATTACATAATATCTGCCAAACCACTGAGAATCATGTCCTAGCCAAGTTGACACATATCCTTAACCATCATACCTCAAACTTCTACTAATCCTCCATTCAAACGCTGTCCCCAAGAAACAAATACTCCTCAAATGCCAAACATAAAGGACATAATTGGATTCATTTATCTAGCTCAATACCATGAATTTTGGAGGGAGGGATTCATTTGTAGGAATGTAAGAACCTCTCATTTTGCAGTTTGAATTAGGGGACCCAGAGACCCTTGGAATTACTTCCTTAGTTGATCTCTACTCACTCTGTCCTATTGATTACATCAAACTCTAGTCTAGGGACTATTGAGAAGACACTTAAGAGAATCACAAATCAGTTTATTTTGATTTAATCAAACTGAGAACACTTGGATCTGGCTCAATATTATCTAAGGCCTTTAAAAGTGGCTGGACTCCCAACTGGTTCAGAGACTGCACACAATATGGAGGAGCTGACACATCTCTACACTTGAGTCCTCCTTACTCGTTTGAATTCCAGCAGCTCAGATAAGTGCCAGTTTTCTGCCATCCCTGGATGAGGCCCTATGGATGCTGAGAACTGAACCACAGGAGAAAACACAGGAATAAAAATGGAAGTAAGTTGAAGAGGTCTCACTTCCTGCACTTTTAAGGGAGGATGCCTGGACTATTTGTCGAATGTTTTTTAATCCATTCATAGACAAGTCATAAATTAAGAGATTACCTTCTACTTAAATATCTTTCTTTTCTTTTC
>NW_004444330.1:47689-48721 GCF_000243295.1 Trichechus manatus latirostris
ATGGGACCAAGTAATACAGAGAAAGTCCAAAGGGTAGGTAGTGATCTCAGCTTCCTGGCTGACTTGGAACTTGTCATTCTTCTCTTAGTCATGTCTTGACTATGCTCCATGCATTGAGGATCCTTTACCATCACGGAGCAGCTTTTAGATTCTTCGATGACTGGGTTTGAAATCCTGCCTTCAGCATTTCCTACCTCCGGGATCATCACCTCTTTACTTATTGTTTCTGGGCTTCAATTTCCTTCTTATTTTAGTAGTCAGTTTTACAAAAATAACATAAAAATGGCAGAGGCACTATGTCTGTTACATCTGTTTCTTCATTTTTATTTCACACAGTGACTCAGTTGTTTTAACACTGTTTGTTGAAAAGACTGTTTTCCACCATCAGTTTACCTTGGTATTGTCACCATTTTCAAAAATCTACTGACCACATATACGTGGGTCTCTTTCTGTTCCACTGATCTATTTGGCTATTCATGTGCTAATACCATGCTGTCTTGATTACTATAGCTATCTTTGAAAATTATTTTGAGCGGTGACATATCAGAAAATGAATGTCCCAAAAGCATGACTCCACCCACGTCATTAAGGTGAACCCTACTTTGAGGAGGCATCTCTTCTCCAATCATATTTTGAATGTCTTCCAACCTGAGGCATCATCTTCCAGCACTATATCAGACAATGTTCCGGCACTATTTATAAGGTTTTCACTGGCAAATTATTTCAAAAGTAGACCACTAGGTCCTTCTTCCTAGTCTATCTTAGTCTGGAAGCTCCACTGAAACCTGCTGACCATGGGTGACTTTGCTGGTATTTGAAATACTGGTGGCATAGCTTCCAGCAGCACAGCAACACACAAGCCACCACAGTATGAAAAACTGACAGAAATCCTTATTCCAGCATTTTCCCCACAATACTCCCTGTTAAGGTAATTTTTTATTGTTGTACTTTAACTGAAAGTTTACAATTCAAGTTAGTCTCTCATATAAAAATTTATACATACATTATTATGTGACCCTCCCTATACTATGA
>NW_004444330.1:73094-74299 GCF_000243295.1 Trichechus manatus latirostris
TGCCAGGTATTCAGGAGACAGGAAGAGAAGGTAAGTATAGAGAGATGAGAAACTGAGAAATGAAGAAAGATAAAAAGGAAAAAAGAGAGAAAAGAAAACAAAAAGAAAAAAGAAATGCTGCCAGGGATCCCACAGCACAGCTGCACAGACTAGGGAAGAGTCTCCTAAGCTATGCACTACAGCCCTGCTAGAAGGGGCTCCCAAGCCAAGAAAAGAAAAAGAAAATAAACAAAGAAACAGAACGAATAAAAAAAAAAAAAACTTCCATGGAACCCACCAGTGTGGCGGCATAGTCCAAGAAGCAGTTCCACGGTTGAGTGGCATTTCAGTGCCTTTCAAGAAGAAGGAAAGATAGCACATGAAGCCAGGTATCTGAGAGAAAGGCGGGGGAGGTGGTGAGAGGTATGGAAGAAACCAAAAAGAAGCAGAAAAAAGCAACACCAGCAACAAAAAAATGGAACTCAGGGAGCTGGCCAGTGTGGGTGGCTGGAATACAAGCAGCACAGGGCTGAATCTGGTCCCTCCCGGCCAAGAGACTGTGACTGCAGGAAACAGAGGAGGCCAATTGGGGGTGAAGAAGGGTGGTGGATGGGAAAGCATATATTGCTGGTTGCCAGTTGTTCTGTCTCCTGCTTGGAGCCCCATGAAGCTGCTTTCCCGTACTCCCTGTTCACTGATCTCTGACAGGAGTCCAAGATGGCAAATCTGTGCTGCTTTAGCTGATAGGGGACCTCCTCTTGTAATTCTCCTCACTTTCTGTTCTCTCTCAGTTTCTTATTCCGTTCAGTGCTTGGCTGCGTTCTTTATCTCTTAATTTGATGTTTAGCATTCCAGGATTGACATTTGTCTCGGTTTGACTTATTTTTTTGGGTCTTTGCTGTGGAGGGACGGCATAACACTTCTATCTATAGCCCCATGTTGCCCTGAAGTTGCAGTTTAAGTGGTATTTTCTATCACCCTTACTATTTTCTTCTCATATCCTTGATAATATAAGCAACTCTTAACCTTGTAATATTCACTTTCTTCTGTGGCTGTGGAAGCTAGAAAGACAATATGGAGTCATTTACGCCCAGCCAGAAGAGCATGGCTGCTACTTGGTTTCACGGGGCAAAGGTTTAAGATAATAAGTAACCTGACATGTAGAAATAGTAATTAGCTTGCTTCTATAGATTTATGTTTAATCAATGGTTCCTGCTCTTTAACTC
>NW_004444330.1:76912-78072 GCF_000243295.1 Trichechus manatus latirostris
TTTACTTTAAAAATTTATATGTTAATGTTTCTTCTCATGTTTTTGCCTGATATTGGACAACAAGCTCATAATATTATGTCATAATTTTTGTTTTTTTATTATTGCTAACTTGGTCACAACTTTATTTTTTTCAAATCTAGCAACATAAAAGCCAATGGGTTTTAACTGGGAAATTTACTCCACTTCCTTATAAAGCTTAGTTTCTATTCAGATGTTTAGAGACTTGATAATCTTGCCATATTCTTAGTATATCCTAACTATGGGTGACTTCAAGGCTGAGGAAAATTGAGTTTGAAAGGTCTAAGGAAGTCCCTGCTCTAAAGCTCCATTTCAGGGTACTATGCATGCTTGTCAGGCTTCAACATAAAATGAAGATTCCTTGGACTGGAGAAAGTTGCAGAAGTGACAAGATACAAGTTGTATTTGAGTGTGGCCCATCAGAAAAGCTTGACCATGTGTGTGACCCTGTAGCCAACAAGTCACCCTAAGCATCATATATCTAACATTCTTGGTTGCTTTCCTCCCATTTGTGTACTCAACAACATTCCTTCTCTTTCTCCACCATGGTAGTTCCATGTATTTATTAACTTCTTCCTTAGAAGTGAGGATGGTGAGACTGCCTCTCATGTAATTTGGAAATGTTATCAGAAGGGACCATGCCCTGGAGAAGGACATCATGCTTGGTAAAATGGAGGGTCAGTGAAAAAGAAGAGGACCCTCAACTAGATGGATTGACACAGTGCTTGCAACAATGGGCTCAAGCATAGCAACGATTGTGAGGATGGTGCAGGACCAGGCAGTGTTTTATTCTGTTATATATGGGGTCTGTATGAATCAGAACCAACTCGGTAACACTTAAACACACACACGATTTTCACTCTGGCTAATATTCTTTAGCATGAAAAAATCTCAATACTGTTATTTTCTTTAAAAAAAAAAAAATCTATTCTCTTCTCCTACATCCTCCAGTATCTAACATCTTCTTCAACCCAGGCCTTTCCAGGAGCTTCCACAATCATCACTCCAATCCAGGATGGCAGACTCCTCAATCCAATAAATGACCCGTTAATAAAACCCATTGCCGTCCAGTCAATTCCAACTCACAGCAGCCCTATAGGACAGAGTGGAACTGCGCCATAGGGTTTCCAAGGCTGTAAATC
>NW_004444330.1:78680-79702 GCF_000243295.1 Trichechus manatus latirostris
ACTCACTCATCTTAATTCCAGCAGCACAAAGGTAATGAGAATAAGCCCTCAGGCTACAGGGGAAAGAGAAAAGGCCTGTTTCCACGAGATGAGTAATTAGCACAGGAGAAAACTGAGAAATATAAAAGCGGTGGCCCTATTTCTTTCATGTTTATGGGAGAATGACTGGATTTTTTTCTATTTAAACTCACAAATACTTTCATACTTAATATGCATGGAAAATACTTTTTTGAATGCTTTACAGATATTACATCATTTAATCCTCATACCTGCATCAATCCTCATTTTACAAAGGAGGCAAACGAATCAGACAGCATGGCTTAGTGGAACAAGATCTCGGAGTTAGTCATCTTCTACTTTGGCGTGAAAAACTGCCACACTGGCCACAGAATCCATGACTTAATCCCTGTGTCATTCCACCTCTCTAATGCTTGACTTTGTACTGTTTTTCTAAAATTATGAATTTTAATAGCAATGTGTTTCTGTTTTGATTTTTTCCTTTCAATCATTGTATTTTGGATCTCTGGAAGTTGAATTTGGATATTTTTATATATGCACTACATCACTTTATTTCTGCTCATGTTTCTCTCAACTGATCTTGAAGAAAGGTAGTATATTTGAAAGAGCTGTTTTAGACCCTTGACTACAATTATAAATATATAAATAGGTGTCATTTCTGGATCTGTTTCTAATGATTAACTTTTATGTCTTATTGTGAGTTTATTGTCCTACTTCTTTCCATACTTCATAATTTTCATTGCAAGGGAGTGATCATAAATGCCTGGACAATTTCAATTCCAGTTAAAAAAAAAAAAAGCCAATTAAGTCCACTGCATTTAGATGCTAGGATTTTAAGACTTGATGTTTCTGTGGAAGATGTAAGTGAGAGAGAAAAAAATTCAAGAATTGTTTCAGCATTCCTACTTTGGAAATAGGCTGGATGAAATTGCCATTCACACAATGGGGGAATTCCCTGAAAGGAGTTGAATTAGGGGATGATGGCTGAAGAGGGTTCAGCTAGG
>NW_004444330.1:79802-80715 GCF_000243295.1 Trichechus manatus latirostris
AGATCTAGCCTGATGATGACTATTGGGTATTCATTAGCATTTGGGGGAGGGGGAAGGGGTAACATGGTCGGATTTTTGTTTTAGGTGGCCCCACAGAGACCAATGTCTGGACATATTTGCCAGCTGTGAAGTAGGAAGCACAGAGCCTAGTTAGGGGGGTTTCTAGTCATTTGGACATTAGGAAATGGAGGCCTGAAATCTTTCTGTGGAATGAAGAGCATGTGATCTCTTTAGGTGATACGGAAGAATTAATGATTACTTCTGGGCCAATGTGCATTGAATTTGAGTTAACTTAAGAAGTTACCAATGTAAAGTTATTCCTTGTCTTCTAAGACTCCACCCTAAGTTAAAAGCCATAATCTGAAGGATTATGTAAAGTGGAGTGAATGTTTCCCAGTATTGGAATTTTACTGAGTGGGGTTCTAAATAATACTCTGAACTACTTCTGAGATTCTGAAGCCAACAAACAATCTCATCATTGTATCCCTAACATTCTTGCTCACACTGAGTATTCAACACCACCTTTCTCGTTCCCCACCATCATTTAACCACCCTCGCATTTTCTCTCTCGCTGCTTCTCTCCTTCAGTATATACAAATCTCAAGTCTGTCCTCTTGTAAAGGAAAACTAAGGTCTCCCTCTCTCCTCTATTCCCTAAACGTGTCTTTCAACTTACGCTGTGAAAGATGTGGGTGTAACATACATCACTGCCTTCTTCAACAGAGGAAATCTGATCTCTTCCCTAACCCTTCATTCAAATCATTCTTTCCAAGTCACAAATACTCCTTAATATCCTTATCAAAGAACATTATCTAATCCATTAATTCTAATTCAGGATAACAATTATGCAAGTAAGAGGAACTTTCTTCATATAACAACCGCTCATTTTGAAGTTGAAAATGCAGGGCCCAGA
>NW_004444330.1:102992-117893 GCF_000243295.1 Trichechus manatus latirostris
CAGGTACCACCAATGACCGCCCTGACAGGGAACACAACAGAGAGTCCCTGATGGAGCAGGAGAAAGGTGGGGTACAGAACTCAAATTCTAGTAAGAAGACCAGACTTAAGGGTCTGACTGAGACTGGAGGTACCCCAGAAAGCATGGCCCCTAGATTCTCTCTCAGCCCAAACTAAATCAAAACGAGGCCAACTCTTCAGACAGGAGTTGGACTGGCCTGTGGGACATAAAGTGATACTCCTGAGGACTATGCCTCTTAGCTCTAGTAGATACAAGAGACTAAATAGGTAGCTTCTGTCCAGAGGTGAGATGGGAAGGCAGAGAGGGTTAGGAGCTGGTTGAATGGACACTGGGAATCAGGGGTGGAAAGGAGTGGGAGGAGTGTGCTGTCACAATATGGGGAGAGCAATTAGAGTCATGTAACAATGTATGCATAAATTTTTTATGGGAAAAAATAAAATAAATAATCCAAGAAGCTGGACTATACGAAGAAGATTGTGGCATCAGGATTGGTGGAAGACTCATTAACAACCTGATTTTTGCAGATGACACAACCTTGCTTGCTGAAAGTGAAGAGGACTTGAAGCACTTACTGATGAAGATCAAAGACTACAGCCTTCGGTATGGATTATACCTCAACATAAAACAAAAATCCTCACAACTGGACCAATAAGCAACGTCATGATAAACAGAGAGAAGATTGAAGTTGTCAAGGATTTCATTTTACTTGGATCCACAATCAACACCCATGGAAGCAGCAGTCAAGACATCAAAGGACACATTGCATTGGGCAAGTCTGCTGCAATAGACCTCTTTAAAGTGTTGAAAAGCAAAGATGTCATCTTGAAGACTAAGGTGTGCCTGACCCAAATCATGATATTTTCAATCGCATCATATGCATGAGAAAGCTGGGCAATGAATAAGGAAGACGGAAGAAGAACTGACGCCTTTGAAATGCGGTGTTGGCAAAGAGTATTGAATATACCACGGACTGCCAAAAGAATGAACAAATCTGTCTTGGAGGAAGTGCAACCAGAATGCTCCTTAGAAGCAAGGATGGTGAGACTATATCTTACATACTTTGGACATGTAGTCAGGAGGGATCAGTCCCTGGAGAAGGACATCATGCTTGGTAAAGTACAGGGTCAGTGAAAAAAAGGAAGACCATCAACGAGATGGATTGACCCAGTGTCTGCAACAATGGGCTTAAGCATAACAACTACTGCGAGCATGGCGCAGGACCAGGCAGTGTTTTGTTCTGTGGTGCATAGGGTTGCTATGAGTTGGAACTGACTTGCCGACACCTAACAACAACAGACATTCCATTTAAATCCTTTTTTATTTTGAATGATCTCCTCATCCTTATGCTTCCTACACATGTTTGACAATAGGAAGTCCATTTATAATAACTATCTAAACTCCTTCTCTACTAATTCTACAATCTGTGTCATTTATGGATCTATTGGTAGATTTCTCTGCTATTGGTGAATTGTATTTCTCAGCTTTATTGCACGCCTGGAAATTTTAGTAGTTCAGCATTATTAATTTTCAGTGTGGTACTGGATTTTGCAAAGAGTTTGAACTTTCTGAAGATTGTTTTGACTCTTATTTAGGTGGGTCCAGAACCAACTTGAGTCTACAGCTAACTTGTCCCCACTATAAAGGCAAAACTATTTGAGGACCCTATTCAAAGCTCCTTGGTTTAGGTTTTCCCACTCTTGCTTATTGGTAATCAGAATTCTTCTCAGCCCTAAGTGAACCCCAAGAATCGTTCAGCCTGCTCCTTTCTGGTGGTTCTTTCCTGGCCTTGGCATTTCCTCCTCACACATGTGCCAATATGTGCTCAGAGGAGGGTACCTTTCTGCAGATATCCAGAATCCTCCCTCTCTCTCCCTATGCACCTCCCTCCTCTCAAGTACTTGTCTCTATGAAATACAGCAACATTCCTTTCCCCAAATTTTCTACTCTACCTATTCTATGGCCTGGTCCTTCTGCAGGCACTTAGCAGTGTCTCTTGTAGGACTCACCTCACTGGTTTCCTCACCTCCAGATCACTGTCCTGTGCTGCCTGTTGTCCAGTGTATGAAAATCATTGGTTTATGTACTTCATCTGGCTTTTTACTTCTTTAATACAAGAGACAGAGGGGAATGCTATACTTTGATTATGAAATATTTTTTGGTCATTTGTTTGAGATTGAGATTCTCTAGTACTTTAAAATAAAATATATTTTTCTAGATTAGTTCTTAAGAATTGAGAATGTTTAACCTTTATTTTCAATATTTAATCTTCATTGGCTAATTCATTGATTCATAGGCAAGTCATTAATCAACAGATTACCTCATATTAAAAATATCCTTCTCATTTTTTTTTTTTTTATTAGAAAGTGACACCTCAGAGTGAAATTACCAGAAATCTCAAGGAAGCAATGGAGGAAAAAGGAACAATAAGACCAAGGAAGACCTCGGGTAACTACATTCTCAGGTCCATTTTTCTGTTTTCTCTAAACTCTCTACCCTAGCCTTAGGCATCTTCACAAGTCTGATGTGCTCATCTCAACCCCAGAAAAGGGCAGCTCCAGGGATAAGAGGACCAGTGCCTCAGCTTTCCTGGGAGCTCTCTACTTCTGCCAACACAGTCCCAGTGACCTGAAGGTAATGATAGGCCCCAATGGGAAAGCGTGTGGCAAGCCCATGTCAGGAGAGTTCTCAAGTCACAAATATACCATCCAAGTCCTGTCCATATTCTCTGAAATGACAGTGAGACTTGGTCATAAGAACTCAAGTAGGTGCAGAGTCCTTGAACTTCTTATTTATGATATTATCATCTCCCACTAACCTGAAGACAGCCATGTTCAGGGAGGATCTCTGAGAAACACTGAAATGTGCATCCACATTTCTCTGTCCCTTCTAGATCAGTTAATTAAAACTTGCAGGGACCAGGAAATCCAGAGTTTCCTACAAGAATGGGAATTCCTTGAATGTGAGGTACACTTGGAGATGAGGAACATGAATAATGTGCTCTCAAAATCAATTTCCCTTGGCCTCAAGCGCAGGGGCATAAAGAAGAGCTGTTGACAATGTCTACAAATGTTCATATGTCTGCAACGTTTATACAGGACTATTCATGAGGCTAACCAGAGACCAAGGAGCTAACCCTTGCCGTGTCCTTATGGAGACACCCTACACAGAATCCTGGGTTATAAACAGAGAAACAGAGTCTCCTCTGGTTTGTCTCCACTGTATTCCTCTTCATGAATAGCATTAGTTGGCCCAGCTCGTAGATTCCCTCTGCTCATCAGCACAAAGAACCGGCGACTCTAAGAGTTCCTTGCCTCTTTCTCCTATACGCTCCTCAGCAAAATATTCATTAAGCCGGTTCCTCTGAGGGCCTTTGTCTCTCTCTTGTTCAGAATTGACATAGCCCCTGAGGTAAGTGAGATCATAGCAAAGATTCAGGGAGAGGTCCGGTGATATCCTCAGGAACTTTCAGTGTGACTTTGCTGCCCCTCAGGTCTTCCCTGTGCAAACTTGGCCAACCTGCCACCTCCCATGGACAAGCTCTAGGCCTGGACCCTCGACGTTCCCCTTGAGGAGCTGCTATGGGCTCCCCAATATGTGATGTATGCCCCTTAAAAAAAATGTTCCTTTCTTTCCCTTGAACCTGTCCCTGGTAAACACTAATAAACTTTGGTCTCTATGCATTTGCCTATTCTAGATATTTCATATAAATGGGAAGTCACAGAATATTTGTCCTTTTGTGTCTGACTTATTCTGTTCAGCATAATGTTTTCAAGGTTCATTCATGATGTGGCATGTGTTAGTATTTTATTTCTCTTTGTGGTTAAATAATATTCCACGTATGTTTGGGTTTGATGAAGGGATGTAGTCATGCGTACTTGGCACTGTGATATTCTGGGAACCAGACAGCCCCATTGCCAGTGAGACCTGGGGCTTACCTTCTCAAAGCACCTTGTCTTTCACATGGAATTGGGATCCAGGTTGAAATTGTCTTTAAGTTCAGGATATCAATCAGTGAGAGGTCAACTACAGCTGCTGGTTGGTGAGATATGCTGGGAGAAACAGAACACAAGCATGGAGGTGACCATGGAGGGCTCAGGGTCCAAGGCTCCCATACTAGTATCTGAGGATTCTCCACATAGATCACAAAGTCCCTCAGAGGAACTGGTTTAATGAATATGTTGCTGAGAAGCAAATAGGAGAAAGAGGGGAAGAGCCCTTAGAGTCACTGGTTCTTTGTGCTGATGAGCAGAGGGAACCTAAGAGCTGGGCCAGTCAGAGGCCAGAGGCCAGGGAGTGAACGTTTGCCTTGTCCTTTTGAAAGGCCCTACAGAGGATCCTGGGCTATAAAAGGGACAATGGAGTGTCTTCAGTTTTGTCTCCTCTATATTCATCTTCATGATTGTTTAGTGAGTGGATTAAGATGGCCCTGCCCATCACGGTGTGCCTTGAGCAAGGCAGAGAATGAGAGGATGGGCCTTACCCATTGGTTCCCTCTGCTTATCAGCATAATGAGCAACTCTGAGGAAGAAAACTGTGAGCTACCTCCGCCTCTGTTTGCTCTTTAGCAACATGTGCATTAAACCAGTGCCACTGAAGGACTTTGCCCCCAGACATATTCTGAATGGACATAGCCTCTGGACCAGGACAGATCATAGGCACATAATCAAGGAGAGCTTCGATGATGTCCTCATGAGCTTTCAAGGTGCCTTTCTCTCTCAGGTCCTCCCTATACAGTTGTGGCCAACCTCCCACCTCCAGATCATCTCCAGGCCTGGCCCATCCACAGTTCCTTTGAGGAACTGCTGTCGGCCCCCTCACATGTGATCTATGGAGAGGATCATCAGGTACCCAAATGGAAACCCAGGAACAGGAGTCTTCCATGGTTGTCTTCATGCTCATTTCCTCATTTCTTCCAGAGGACTCCACTCTCCAGTATTACTTGTCCCCAATATTATTACCCAGTCCTGCACCATCCTCACAATCATTGCTATGTTTGAGTCCATTGTTGCAGCCACTGTGTCAATCCGTCTCACCGAGAATCTTACTTTTTTCCAGTGACTCTCTTCCTTACCAAACATGATGTCCTTTGTCAGGGACTGGTCCTTCCTGATAACATGCCCAAAGTACGTGAGAAGTCTCGCCATTCTCACTTCCAAGAAGCACTTGGGATGTACTTCTTCCAAGACAGACTTGTTCATTCTTCTGGAAGTCCATTGTATATTCAATATTCTTTGCAAACGCGGAGATGTCAATTCTTCTTTGGTCTTCCTTATTCAAAGTTCTATCTTAGTCATCTAGTGCTGTTCTAACAGAAATACCACAAATGGATGGCTTTAACAAAGAGAAGTTTATTCTCTCACAGTCCAGTAGGCTACAAGTCCAAATTCATGGCTTCAGCTCCAGGGGAATGCTTTCTACGTCTGTCGGCTCTGGAAGAAGGTCCACGTCATCAGTCTTCCCTTGGTCTGGGAGCATCTCAGCGCAGGAACCTGAGGTCCAAATGACGCACTCTGCTCCCAGCACTGCTTTCTTGGTGGTGTGAGGTTCCCCATGTGTCTCTGCTCGCTTCTCTCTTTTATATCTCAAAAGATATTGAATTAAGACACTATCTAATCTTGTAGATGTCATCTGTATAACCTCATCATAGTGATAGAGTTTACAACACATAAGGAGATCACATATAACCTCATCATAGTGATAGAGTTTACAACACATAAGGAAATCACATCAGATTACACAATCATAACTACTGGGAATCATGACCCAGTGAAGCCAACAGATATTTTTGGGGGACACAATTCATGACATTCATTGTCTAGCTTCCCCTTACATATGAGGTGATTGAAAATACCCTGGCTTGGGTCAGGCACACTTTAGTCCCCAAAGTGACACCTACAGGCAGTAGTAACAATTTTTGTCTTAAATCTAAGTGCAAAAGAAAGAAATCAAAAGATCTAATTTAACATTAGGACCAGACAGATGCTATTGGCAGAATCAGAACCAGAATGACTGAAAAACAAGTGCAGCTGGAGCCAAACATTCATGTGGTCCCAGAAAGCAGAGCAGGTACTGTGCCAGAAACCACTCGAGAGCCCCATGGCCAGCGAGAGCTGGGGCTTAAACTCTCAAAGCATCTCACCACACCCTGGTTACACAGAACTCCCAGATACGAAGTAGGTCACAGATAGCTTTAGACTGAAGGATGGCAGTGGAAGACTCATTGGAAGGGAGCTGGACATAGCAGTCCCAGTTAAGTTGCACTGATGGGGCCTTCGGTGGGAAGGATGAATCACCTAGGGTGGGTGGGTTATTTCGTTGCAGGGCTGAGGAGATGAAAGAATGGAGACCCAGGAGAGGGTGTTCTCTGGTAAGTATGGACATTTTTACCTAGTCCACTTGGAAGAGTTTCTGGGAGGAAGGGTCCAGTAGAAGGGTTTTTTCTGTGTGCAGGCTCTCTGTGGCCAACTCTGGCCCTGGCGAGCTGGGCTTTCCTCCTTGCCCATCATCATCCATAATTGAGACCCTGGACTCCTCACAAAGGGAGCTAGGAACCCACACCCAGCTCCCAATCTGGACTCCTGCCCTTGAAAACCAACTAGACAGTCACCCTCCCACTCCTTGCCCCTGAGCAACCTACTCTGCCACAGCCTTTCCCCATTCCAGATCCAGGCAATGGATTCACTGAGAGGGGGTGTAGACCACACCTGGTGACACTGTCAGGAGTGACTCCAAAATGGCTGTCTATAATATTTTTGTGCAGTGGTTCAGCAGAAAATTACTATTTTTTAAATAAAAATATCCCTGTAGTTAGTTATAACAAAAAAGAAAACATTTTTGCAAGTCCAGCTTACATGTATCAATATACCTTCAAGGCCAAAACTCTATGCTAATTTACTTTTTGAACCTTCTCATGCACTCCAGTTAGAGCTGTCATTATCACCTAATTACAATGATGCTTCAAATCACGTGGTTTCCTCTGCACGAGCTACTAACACGCCTTGTTTTCTTTGCTTCCAGTGTTTTTACAGTCTCTGGTTTTGTAAAATTTTCTGGTGTTTTAACTACAATATTGTGGTAATTAGTATTTGTGAACTTATATAAATAACTTTTTTGAAAATTAAGTAATAAGTAAGGAAAAAGAAGGAGCGATATATGAGAATTATGATTTACAGGTAACATTAGTACAAAAATATTAATAAGGATTTTGTATGGTCTGTTATGGGAGGAGGTCCATGGGTGAGGGTGACACCATGAGTTACCACACTGGGTGACACCAACCCTAGTGATGCCACCGGCTCCAGGTTCCATCTCCAGCAATCCTGCCTGTGACTTGTCTCAGGGATAGGATAAGTATATGTCCCACAGCAGACAGAGATAGAGGGAGAGTAAATGAGAGAGGAGAGGGAGAATGAGAAAAGAACAGAGACAGAGAGAAACAGCTGAGTGACGACGACTTGCTCACCACGCGGCAGAGAGTTGCTGCATCAGCCCAGTCACACCTCAACCCTCTGGAAATCTGAGGTTCCCAGCTGAGAGGCTTTCTCCAGAGGTGGCTGAATTCAAGTACCTCTCCTACAGTTGGATCCTGGGTCTCAGAGGCCCACTGCAAAGGCTTTTGGGAATCGCCCTGGTGGACCGGGTTATCCTATCCTGCTAGCTTACTGGCCCTAACCAAGCCCCTTCCAAAGCCCCACCCACAGGATCTTGGAGCTGTCTCCATGGTGACAGTAAACAAGTCCAGTAAACAACTCCAGGCTCCCCACTGGCCACAGTAGCCAGGGCCTAGCAGCCATCAATCAAACCCCTCCAGTGATACAGAATGACTTCCACAGATGCCCAGGTGTAATCATCTATGACCTCAAGTACCCACGTCCTTCCTGGATGCCCAAACCCACCGTGGGGAGGCCTGTGTCTCAGGAAGCAGTAGCCTGGGGTTCTGCTAGCTGGGTCTACAAATGTCAGGACAAGAAAGATGCTACTGGCAGAAGCATAATAGGATGAATGGTAGGAAAAGTGCAGCTGGAGCCCACACATTCACCAGGTTGCAGGCAGCAGAGCCAGGACAGTGCCAGGACCCAGAGAGCCTCATCACCAGTGAGACCTTGGGCTGAAGTACCCAAGGCATATCACTATATCCTGGGTCCCTGGAACTCACAGATATGAGGTAAGCCACAGGTGCCTGTAGACTTAATGTTGGTAATGCAAGACTCATTGAACAGGAGCTGAACATGGCAGCCCCAAGCCCCAAATAAGTTGTATGAATGAGGCCTGCAGTGGAGAGGATAAATCAGCTAGGGTGGAAGAGCTTACGGGTTGCAGAGCTGAGGAGATGAACCAATAGAGACACAATTCTGAGCCTCAGAACTAGGATAAGGGGCCTGTGGGTAGTACGGACATTTTCTGCCTTGTCCACTTGGAAGTGTTTCTGGAAGGAAGTGTCCAGCAAAAGGAGTGGGAGCTGGTGGGGCACCTCTCTGTGCCCAGGCTCTCTCTGGCCAGGAATTGACCCTGGCAGGCTGGACATCCTCCTTACCCTTCTCCATACATGGTTTGAGACCCTGGACTTCTCACAAAGCGACCTAAGACCCCGAGCACTGCTCAGCCACCTAGACTCCTGCCCTTGGATACCAACTAGACAGTCGCCCTCCCACTCCCTGCCCCAGGGCAATCTACTAGGCCACAACTCTTCCCTATTCCAGCTCCTGCCTCCATCTCCAGTGATCCTGCCCGTGATCTGTCTCAGAAGTAGGATAAGGATTTGTCTGTTAGCAGACAGAGGAAGAGAGTAGGAGACAGCAGGGAGAGAAAGGAGGAGAGAGAAAGAGAAACTGCTGAGGACAACTTGCCTGCCATCCTCAGGCAATGTGGAAGACAGCTGCTGTGCCACACTCCTCTAGAAATCCTGAACTCCCATCTGTGCAGCTTCACGAGAGTTTGCTGAATTTAAGTGACTTTGCCCACAGTTTGATCCTGAGATTCAAAGA
Source organism: Trichechus manatus latirostris (assembly GCF_000243295.1). Classification (NCBI taxonomy): domain Eukaryota; kingdom Metazoa; phylum Chordata; class Mammalia; order Sirenia; family Trichechidae; genus Trichechus; species Trichechus manatus. The sequence goes on from NW_004444330.1 coordinate 111,998, forward strand.
CCAATTAGAAGGGCTTTTGGAATCTCCCTGGTAGACCTGCCAGTTTACTGGCCCTGACCAAGCCCCTTCTGAAGATTGGCCCAAGGTGTCACAGGGTTGTCTCCATGGTGATGATAAACAAGTTCAGTAAAAGAAGTCCAGAAGCCACCCTGGCCACAGCAGCCGGGGCCTGGAAGCCCTCACCCCCATTGCTCCTGTGATATGGAATGAAGCCTGGAGCTGCATGGGTGTAATCAGGGACCTTGAGTAACCAAGTACATCCTGGCCTCCTGACCCCACCATGAGGTGTCTTGGCCCTCAGGATGCCGTGACCTGGGATCCTGCTGGCAGTGGCTACAATAGTTAGGACCAGACAGGTGCTACTGGCAGAAGCACAATTAGATGGATGGGAGGAGAAGTGCAGCTGGAGCCCCCACATTCACGATGTCCAAGGCAGTCAAACAGGGACCATGCCAGGACCCAGAGAGCCCCATGGTCAGCGAGACCTGAAGTTCCAAGTTCTCAAAACATCTCGTTTCACCCTGGCTACAAGGAACAATGGGCTAAAACATAACGATTGTGAACATGGCACAGGACCTAGCAGTGTTTCGTTCTGTTGTACATAGGGTCGCTGAGTTGGTACCAACTCGACAGCACCTAACAACAGCACCACACACAGCTCACAGATATGAGGCGAGCCACAGATGGCTTTAGACTGGAGGTTAAAAATGGAAGACCCATTGGAGGGGGCTGGACATGGCAGCCCCAGGCTCCAGCTAATTTGCATGGATGAGGACTGCTGAGGAAAGGATGAATTGGCAAGGATGTGAGGATTGGTGTGTTGCAGGGCTGAGGGGATTAAAGGATGGAGACCTGATTCTGAGCCTGAGACCCAGGAGAGGTCACTCACTGGTACAAGCAGAGTTCTTCTGCCTAGACCACTTGGAAGTGTTTCTGGGAGGAAGTATCCAGCAGCGGAGAGGGAGCTGGTGGGACTTCTCTGTGCAAAGGCTCTCTTTGGCGAACACCAGCCCTGGTGGCCTGGACTTTCCTCCTTGCCCTTCTTTATCCAAGGTGGAAAACGGGATTCCTCACAAAAATACATAGGAACTCGTGCTCTCCTGCCACATCTGGACTCTTGCCCTTGGAAACCAATTAGACAGTCACCTTCCTACTCCCTGCTCCAGGGTGTATTACTCCACCACAGGCCTTCTCCAGCGATCCTATGAACTGGCTCAGGGATAGGATAAGGATATGTTCCCTAGCAGAGAGGGAGAGAGGGGAGAGAAGAGAGAGAGAGAGAGAAGCTGCTGAGCGAGGACAACTTGCACACCATCCTCAAGCCCTGTGGAAGAGCTTAACCCAGGGGTACCCACCAGTACAGCATTCTCCAAAGGCTGCTGAATTCAAGTAACCTTGCCAGAAGTTGGATCCTGAGTCTCAAATGCCAACCAAAAGTGTTTTTGAAATCTCCCTGGTGGACCTGCCTATCCCCTACTATTTTTCTGTCCCTGACTAGGTTTTTTCCAAAGCCCTGCTCTCAGATTCTCGTGGTTGTCTCCATGGTGACAGTGAACAAGTCCATATGCCACCCTGGCCACAGCAGCCTGAGCTTGGCAGCCCTAACTTGAACCCTTGTGGTCATCTGGAATGATATCCAAAAGTGCTCAGGTATAATCATCAAGGACCTGGAGTAACGCATTCCTTCCTGGGGCCCATGCCACACAATGGAGCAGCCTGGGCCTTAGGATGTGGAGAACTGTGGCTCTGCTGGCACAGGCTAAAAATGTCAGGACCAGACAGGTACTACTAGCAGAAGCAGAATTGGATGGATGGGAGAAGAAGTGCAGCTGGAGCCCAGACATTTAAGTGGCCCCAGGAAGCAGAGCTGAGATGGTGCCAGGAGCCAGACAGCATCACTCCAGCAAGACTTGGGGCTCAAGGTTTCTTTCTGTACATGTGACACTGTGTATTCAGGTCCTGAGAGATGCAGTTCTCAGATCTGTAGGGGCACTAGTTCTCAAGGCATTTAGCCCTACTCTGGCTGCAAGGAACTCACATATATGTGGTGGGCCATAGATGGACCACAATGGAAGACACATTGTAGAGGAGTTGAACACGGCAGCCTCAGCCCCAGTCTGTATTGCCTGAAAGGGGCCCATGCTGGAAAAAGGGACCAGGTTATTGTGGGAGAGTAAGTGCCTGGTATAGTTGAGGATATGGAAGGGTGGTGAACTCATTCAGAATCTGAGACCCAGTAGAGGGCGCTCACCAATAAGTGCTGACTGTTTTAACTAATCTACCTTTAAGGGTTTCTGGGAGGAAGCGTCCAGCATAATGAGAAATGGAAAGGCTCCTCTCTGCACTCAAGCTCTCTCTGGCCAGTATCGGACCTTGGCGACCTGGGCTTTCCTCCTTGCCCTCCTTGATCTCTGGGTGAGACTCTGGACTTGTCACAAAGGGACACCCAGGACAGCATGCCCACCTTCGCTGTCTTGACTCCAGCCATCTAGACAGGCACCCTCCTATTCTCTGTCCCTGGGTGACACACTCTGCCGGTCCTTTCCCCTTCCAGCTCCAGGCTCCATCTCCCACTGTACTGCGTTAGATGTCTCGGGGGTAGAATCAGAAGGTGTCCCATAACAGGCAGAGTAGCTACCCCCCTCTCAAAGTCCTGGGTCTAAAATTAGGATTTGTCAGATGTTTTTCTCAAGAATTTTTGGGAAGAATACAAGAGTAGCAATGTGCCATTATCATCACATCATATTAAGGATACAGACTGTCAGCATGACTTATCACTGTTGATGTTAACCTTGATCCCCTGGCTGTGTAGTGTTTGTCAGGTTTCTCCATTATGAAGTCAAACTTTTTATTCCCTTTCCACCCTGAACTCTTTGGAAGGAAGTCACTATGTGCAGCCCACACTTAAGAGTGGGCAATTGTGCATCACATCCTTGACAGTAGGGTATCTATAAAAATTATTTGAAATTATTCTGCATGGCATATGTGTCTATTCTCCCCCATTCATTTATTTATTCAATAATTTATTCATATCGATATGGACTTGAGGATATTTTTTAAAACTTCTTATTTTGAGGTAGTTGGAAATTCACATGCAGTTGTAAGAAGTAGTACAGACAGACCCCAGGTACCCTTTACCCAGTTTCTGCCAAAGGAAACATCTTGCAAAATTACAGTACCATATGGTAGTCAAGATATTTTCATTGATATGGTTAAGAAACAGGGTATTTCCACTACAACAAAGACCCTTCTTTGATCTTTAAAGCCATATCCACGTCTCTCCCACACAATCCCCTCCCTCTTTAACTCTTGGAAACCACTAGTATGTTCCCATTTATATATCTTGTAATTTCAAGAGAGTCATATAAAAGGAGTCATACATTATGTAACTTTTGAGACTTTTTTTCCACCAATCTCAAAAGTTTCATAATGTATGACTCCATGAAGCTTAAAATTCATCCAAATTTTTGAGAGTATCAATCATTTGTTCCTTTTTAGTACCGAGTATTTCATGATGTAATTGTACTGCAGTTTAGTATCCATTCCCCTGTTGAACGACTGGTGGATTCTTTCCAGTTCTTGAATACTAAAAATAAAGCTGCAATCAATATTTGTGTACAGGTTTTTGTGTGAACCCAAGTCTTCATTTCTCTGGGACAAATGCCCAAGGATTCAATTACTAGGTGCTATGGTAGCTATGGCTGTTAACCAAAAGGTTGGTAGTTTGAATTCACCAGGAGCTCCTTGGAAACATTATAGGGCAGTTCTACTCTGTTCTATAGGGTCATTATGAGTTGGAATTGACTCAAAGGCAACAGGTTTGTCAGTTTGTTGTACAGTGGTGGCTTGTGTGTTGCTGTGATGCTGGAGGCTCTGACATCAGTATTTCAAATATCAGCAGTTATCCCATAGTGGATATGTTTCAGTGGAGCTTCCAGACTAAGACAGTCTAGGAAGATGGACAAGGTGATGTACTTCTAAAAAAGTTGATTCGTGAAAACCTTATGAATAGAAGTGGAATATTGTCCAATATAGTGCCAGAATATGAGCCCTTCAGGTTGGAAGGGACTTAAAATACAATTAGGGAAGAGCTGCCTCCTCAAAGCAGTCGACCTTAATGACATGGATGGAATCAAGCTTTCGGGACCTTCATTTGCTGATATGGCATGACTCAAAATGAGAAGAAACAGCTGCAAACATCCATTAATAATTGGAACGTGGAATGTACAAAGTATAAATCTAGGAAAATTAGAAGTCATCAAAAATGAAATGGAATGCATAAAGATCAATATCATAGGCATTAGGGAGCTGAAACAGACTGGTATGGGCCATTTTGAATGGGACATTCATATGGTCTACTATGCCAAGAATGACAAATTGAAGACGAATTGCATCACATTAATTATCAAAAAGAATATTTCAAGATCGCTTCTTAAGTACAATGCTGTCAGTGATAGCATAATACCCATACACCACAAGGAAGACCAATCAATCTGACTTTATTCAAATTTACACAACTACTAATGCCAACTATGAATAAACTGAAGAGTTTTAGACCAACTTCTGCAGTCTGAAATTGATCATACATGCAATCAAGATGCACTGATACTTACTGATGATTGGAATGTGAAAGTTGGAAACAAAGAAGTATCTGTAGTTGGAAAATATAGCCTTGGTGATAGAAGCAATGAATGACAGAATTTTGGAAGACCAATGACTTATTTATTTCAAATATGTTTTTTTCAACAACATATATCTGTGGGAAGAGACAAAGGAGAAGCTGTATATCATCAGTCGGAACAAGGCCAGAGGCATACTGTGGAATAGGCCATAAACTGCTCATATGCAATTTCAAGTTAAAGCTGAAGAAAATAAAAACAAGTTCACGAAGGCCAAAGTAAAACCTTGAGTATATCCCACTTGAATTTAGAAACCATCTCAAGCATAGTCTTCACACATTGAATACAAATGACTGAAGACCAGATAAGTTGTGGGATGATATCAAGTACATCGTACATGAATACAGCAAAAGGTCATTAAAAAGACAGGAAAAAAAGAAAAGACCAAAATGGATGTCAGAAGAGACTCTGAAACTTGCTCTTGAACACAGAGTAGCTAAAGTGAATGGAAGAAATGATGAAGTAACAGAACTGAACAAAAGATTTCAAAGGGCGGCTCAAGAAGACAGTGTAAAGTATTATAATGAAATGTGCAAAGACCCGAAGTTAGAAAACCAAAAAGTAAAAACATGCTTGGAATTTTTCAAGCTGAAAGAATTGAAGAAAAAACTTAAGCCTCAAGTTGCAATACTGAAAAATTCTATGGGGAAAATGTTGAATGATGCAAGAAGCATCAAAAGCAGATAGAAGGAACACAGAGAGTCACTGTGCCAAAAAGAATTGGTGAACATTCAACCATTTCAGTAGGTAGCATATGATCAAGAACCGATGGTACTGAAGGAAGAAGTGCAAGCTGCAGTGAAGGCACTGGCAAAAAACAACGCTTCAGGATTTGACAGAATAACAATTGAGATATTTCAACAAACAGATGCTTTGCTGGGGGTGCTCACTCATCTATGCCAAGAAATTAGGAAGACAGTTACCTGGCCAAGTGACTGGAAGAGATCCGTATTTATGCCCATTCCAAAGAAAGGTGATCCAACCGAAAGGTGAAATTATCGAACAATATCATTAATATCACACACAAGTAAAATTTTGCTGATGATCATTCAAAGGTGGCTGCAGCAGTATATCAACAGGGAACTTCCAGAAATTCAAGGCAGATTTAGAAGAGTACATGGAACCAGCGATATCATTGCTGGTGTCAGATGGATCCTGGCTGAAAGCAGAGAATACCAGAAAGATGTTTACCTGTGTTTTATTGACTATGCAAAGGC
>NW_004444330.1:138186-140107 GCF_000243295.1 Trichechus manatus latirostris
AGGTACATGTCAGGACTTCAAGCTTCTCTTCTTGTCCAGTGTGTACCATATAGAATCTGCTATTTCCAAAGCAGCCTGGCTTTACTTCCCTCTACTTGCTTTCGGACTTTTGCCCTTCTACTGTATACTACCTGGAGCTGAAGTCCCCAGGTCCAGCTGCACTGGCTGATGGTTCCACCTCCTGGCAGGTTTCACTTCTATCAGAACAAAGTACCCGCCCAGCTCTTGGGCAAATGCTCAGTGGCTTGTGCTCTCAGCTGGGGTGATCCTAACTTCTTTTGGTCTCTGGGACCTGCATCTCCTTCAGTCTGCATCTTCTCCCTCTCCTCAGTGATCTGAGCATCAGCCTCTTCATAGAGGTTCACAAATACCATGGTAGAGTCCATGTGAATTTCTTCCTTAGGGCAGTCAATAGTGAGGTCACTTTCCACATTTTCCATGGCTATCAGTGCATCAAAGCCCCAACAACCCACCCAAAATGGTATGCTTCCTGTCCAGGTAGGCACAAGAGTGGAAGGTGATGAAAAACCGAGGCATGTTTGTTGTTGGCTCTGAGTTAGTCATGCTGAGGACTTCCTGACCCATGTGCCAGAGGTGTGGCTAGAACTTGTCTCTGAAAGTTTTTTCGCAGTGTAACTCCTCATTTGTGTTTGTGCCCATGGGATCACCTCCTTGGATCAAAAAGTTCCTAATGCATCTGTGGAAGATGGTGCCATCATCGTAATGCTCCTTGCAAAGTTGGATGAACTTCTGTAGGTCCTTGGTGCCAGATCACAGTGCAACTACAGGTTAAGGTGGCCTCTATTTGCATGGAGCCGCATGCAGACCTTCTCCTTCACACACTGGTAGCCCAGTGTCAATGGATGCAGTCTCTGGGGCCACTGCAGTGCAGGTGAGGGAAGCACTGACCTTGCTTATGGAACGATGGGCGGCACTCAGCATGTCGACATGCCACTTCTTCAGGAAACTCACAATGGCTGACAGAATTTAATTTCCATTGAACTTCTTCTAGAGCAGTGGCTGGGACCTGATAGTAGGTTTCTCTCTTCTACTTCTTCCTCCCATCTCTCTCTTTGAGGGCTAGATGGATAATGGAATCATTGGCCTTGATGTAGTAAGCAAGGGAGTTGTATTTCTGATGAAGATGCCCTCGTACTGGAGATTCTGTTTCCCTACAGGCATATCTGTAGCTTCATGAATCCTGGTCTGTGAGCAGGAGGGTGAAGATCAGCACCTGTCCATTCAATTTCCATGCCATCTTCTCTTGCATGTTGGGATTTGATGGGCACTGGACCTTTTTTTCTGCACAGGAACTCCTCCGTGGGAATGAGGTTATTTTCCATCTTTAGTTTCTTGGAAGCAGGCTCATCTTCAGTAGGAGGCAGAGAGTGGTCGGGGGCATTGGGGCCAAAGCTGGGACAGGTGCTACAGGCGGAGCAGGCACAAAGGCTGTTGGATAAATCATGAGTGGTAGGTGAGGTGCTATGATAGGAGGGGCTGAGGGAGGCATGGGCACTAGTTTGATCCTGGGCATGCAGATGATGGACGGCATGGGGGCAATCACTGAGCCTTAGAGGCAGGCCAACCACAAATGCCATTAGGAACACAGGGTTGACAGGCATTACGGACACAATTGTGGTGTGGATAGGAAACAGCATTTTGGGTAGTCGGGACACCGAGGCTATGGGTGGGGCTGAGCTAAGGATATTGGTGGCCTAGGACAGAGGTGGTGGTGGCTGGGAGATTTCATTGGGCTTATGGGGACCAACCTTCCCTTTGGTATCATTTTCTGGCACCAGGCCCTTGGCCTTATGCATGGCTTCAATCTACTGTTGGAGGGTGATACTGGTCTGAGCAGCCTGCTGGGTTCAGGCCATGCTCCCTGAGTGGCCATCCCAGGTCACTTTTAACTCTGGCTTCT
>NW_004444330.1:140686-141519 GCF_000243295.1 Trichechus manatus latirostris
CTACTTTAAAGACTTTAATATAAACTCATTCTGGTAAAGTTTTTGTTTTATAATACGTAAAATTAAATTAGGCTCTAGAATCCTTTTAAGCAACTTAAGCTGAACTGAATATACAAGAAACTTTTAAAATCTAAAGTCTGAGTTTTCATAGATAACACCTGAATTTTTCAGAGTTGAAACCAGACATTCCTTTTAACTCACACTTTTTAAAGTGTACGCATTGTTTTCTCTTCTGGCCAGAAGCCGTGAGAGACCTTAACTTCTGGTTTTCTAGGAAAAAAAAAAAAAACAAAATTAGGAGAATTCCTGAAAGCCATTCTAGTTGCTGAGGTACATTCTTGAAGGCTATTATAGGGTTTGACTAATCTCTTCTATCCATATTCTATACCACTGAATTCTTCATGTCCTCTTGATGTCACTTGCTAAAGTTTTCATTTTTTCAAATACAAAGTTTTTTGTTTTGTTTTTTATGTATCTTTTCAGTCTCTAAAAGCAAGTTTTAACACCCTCAGAAACATTCCAGAACTCATCCACAAAAACAGCAAACAGGTGAGAAACCTCTCACATGGAATTTCACATTTTTTTGTTTGAATTCTCCAAGAATTTGTATTTGTTCCATTCTGTTTTGTCCAGGGGAGACATCTGCAAATATTTCTTGTATATATGTTATCTTCATTAGTAACAGAAATCAAGTATTGTTTTTCCTGAGTTTTTGAGTTTGTGTGATCTCAGACCCCATAAGTCACTAGGACTGTTATTATTGATTAATGTACTAAGATGTTAATTGGTTGGTTGGTTTGATTAATTAATGGTTGATTATTGACAGTCCCCAC
>NW_004444330.1:141619-144330 GCF_000243295.1 Trichechus manatus latirostris
CAGTGGGGGTTGAGAAGCCCCATGCACATTTGTTCCTGCATTTTGCTGGCAGAAATCTTCTCCCCAGTGATGAGGAAAACAAAATATTCATCTGCAGCAGGGGCTAGAGACAGTGGTTTGGAAGTTTTAGGGTCATAGTCCTTGCCAACAGTGACTTGGTCTGGAGGTGATGGCACAGGTGGAGGCAGGGGCGTCTCTGGGACTGGGGGCACTTTCTGCCCTTCTTCCTCATCTGAACCCTCATCCGTGTCTTATACACCCTCTCCTCACTTATTGACATGGTTAGGTTCCAAAGACCATCTAATTATGCAAAATTGGTGTTATCCAAAAAAGGAGGATGAGCATGTCAGCTTATAAAATGGAGGATGACTACATCATCAGATAACTGCCAAATTACATCATTACATAATTGCCAAACCACTGAGAATCATGGCCCAGCCAAGTTGATACATAACCTTAACCATAAAAGCCAGTTACTCTTGCCTTGCACCTTGACATTTGTTACTGCCAGATGTACATCGTTAATGTGCAAAACAGTCAGATAGTAGATTTTTTACTATTGTCATAAAGGTGAAATGCCAGATAATGAGATATCAATGAGTGAGGAGAAGATGTACTTGGTTGTCCTGGCCAGTCTGGGAAGGAGGGTCCTCTGCCTTCTCCTGTTTCTCATCCTCCTGATCAGACCTGACCTCCATCTTTCCTCCTCACTCTCCCCAAACTTCTCATAGTGATCCTGAATAGGGATTTGGCCCCTCAGCTCCTCCGGGGTGGCGGCAGGAGGGAAATTTCCTTGCTCAATCAGCCAGAAGTCCACCGTTTCTACCACCACAAAACCGTACCAGTTGATCTGAGAGTAAGCCACCCTCTCCTTCTTTCTCCTCCTCCTCCTTCTTCTCATACTCCTGGAATTTGGCCCACTCCACTCGGTAACGCACTTGATCCAAAACTTCTCAGGGGTTTTCAGCCATTTTTTTGAGCTTTGCATATAAGCCTTTGGGTGGAATCAATATCTTAGTATACAACTCCACCAGCTTCGTGAAGTAGTTGAATAGTCTGTGCTGCTGCAGGTGGAGAAAGTCCACATCAGATTTCTGTATCAGCTGGGTCAAAAAAAATATTGCAGGCCACAAAGAGAGCAGTCAACTTCACCCCGTCCAAGTGCAAGTCTGAGATGGAGAGGTGATCTGAGATGAACTCAAATTCAGCAGGGGGCTCTTTGGGTACAATCGTCCCTTGGATTACCTGGGCTTGGCCACTCTGGGGCAGCTGCATGACCTTTAGGATGGCAACCGAGGGGCTCTGAGCCTTCCCCTCCTTGAAATCGCTGACCTTGAGGTAGTAGTAGTCATGGTAAGTGTCACTGGAGTTTAGAAAGTTTAACTTAGTGTTTCTGATTTCATTCTGTGACATCTTGGCTTCAAATTCAGGCCGGTTTCTGACCACAAAGCTGGAAGTCTTCTCAACATGTTTCTGACCACTGGAGAAGAGTAAATAATCCCCATGTACTGGTTTGGAAGGGTAGAATCCTCCACTGAGAATGTCTCTCCTTCTGTTAGCTCTTATGGCTCTGTAGCCCAGAGCAGTGGCAGGGGCATCTCCTGCACTAGTCAACTGGCAAGATTGCAATGCTCAGGGAAATCTGCCTTGGTGTCAGTGAGCAGTGATGCATCAAGACAGCCTGCCTTCATGGATGATATGAGATGGTAGTAGCTGAGCTAGTCATCTCAGAGGAGGCAAGGTTGATGCAAAGACTTTGATTTTTAATCAAAAGATTTGAGACTGAAACTCACCACTTTCATTTCCTCTGTGATCTTGGGAAGATTTTAGATTCTGAGTTGTGCTATTCCAGGACTGAGAAATGGCTTTCTTTCTCCCCTCCCTTCAGCTGCTGCAAGTTTCTAAGGCTCAGGACACCCTGTAGGGCTATTTCAAGAGTAGTCTCTGGAGCGAGCCATGCTCCACCAGCACAAGGTCCTCTCTCAGTTGTGGATTACTCTACTATAAAGGATGGCAGCTTATATCTTACATACCTGATGGAGTCACGCAAATTATTCAGCCATTATCCCATTTGATTAACTCAATGATATGATACTTTGATTACATCTGGCAAATTCTTTTACACAAGCACTAGTGCTTGATTGGATCACAGAGATAGGGTGTGCTTGAGATCAAGGAGGGAAGTGGTTCTGAATGTTTCTACGTCTCCCATACCCAAATGCAAAATAAGAAGTGTAGAATCTCTATAAATGCATACCCATGACTCTTGAGTTCTTAATCTAACTCACTGTAGTTGCTAGTCAAACAGAAAAGGCTGAAATCATACCTTTTATATAACCTTGAAATTAGCTGGCTTTTCACTTTGAAAGTAGTCCACTCATTAAGGGTCTTCCCCATGGACAACAGCAAAAAATACAGACGAGACCTGCTTATAATATCATTGGTATTCAAATCAAACCTCCTTACAGGCATTTACTGGAGGAACATTGTTCCAATTTTGCTCTCCTGAGGAGAGCCTCTGAGTCCTGGAGTTGTGTTGGTCAAGTTCCAGTAAGATGTGTTGGCACCCCACATCTGTCTATGTGGGATCTTTGGATAGATTACCCACATTAGTGGTCCTCGTAGAGATCCTCCACCTGGAATTTGACGGACAAGACAGATGGTCCAGATTCATCCCTCCTCCCAAAACCAAATGTTAATTTCCACTCCAG
>NW_004444330.1:144430-158694 GCF_000243295.1 Trichechus manatus latirostris
ATTTGTTTAAACTTGTTAGAACTCCACAACTGCTCTGTCTTCTCAGTAACAGTTCTCTTTTTGCTCTTCAGAGGTATTTCCTATTTCTGCTCTGTTTGGCAGTAATTCCTCTTTCTACCCCTTCAGAGATAATTCCTCTTTCTGTAAACTTGATTCTAAACTACTTACTAAGCCTTCAAAACTGCATTATTGAAAACTAAGTTTTCAAAACTAAGGTGTTTAGGGTTGTTGTTCTAGATTGTTTTCAAGTATACTTAAGTTGTTAACTATTCTAAATGCTACAGACTGTTTGGAAACAATTTAAAATTTTAGTAATCATTTTGAGAAAATGAATTCCCATCTAACCCTATCATTCTTAGTAAACTATTACAAAGAACCCAGATATTAGAAAAAATTGTTAAAAAACAGAACAATTTAAAGAAAAAGTCTCACAAATACAACCAGATAAACATATAGCTTTACAACTCCAACAACTTCAAATACAACCCAACAATCTTTCAGACTGCAAATCTAGTGTTTGTTTTTATTGTAAAAACCAGGTCATCTTAGAAAAAAAGTTTTAATTTAAAAAAGAGAGAACAAGAACAAATTCAGCTGTCTACTGCCCACAGGAGACCAGCAACAGACAGCATAACCAGCCTCTGGGGAATTAACAGAGATCTCTCCTTCAATAGCATTAAAACTACAAAAAGGAGAGTCATTAGAAGTAACTCCTTCTACCCTCCAAACACTCATGGTCTCTCAAAATAGTTACATGGGTGGCCCAAGTTCTTTAGCTTACCATTAAAAGAAGAGAGTAAATTATCTAAATTTTCATCCACAGTTTGAAGAAAATTTTATAACATTCAAGAAGAATAGGAAGTTGTTTGCTGTATGCAGACCTTTGTTCTCTTTTTTCCTCCAAAACTCAGCCCACCTAGTTACTTACTGGTAAATGTTTATCAATAAATGTCTGTAGTTTTTTGTTTTCCAGAATTGCCTTGATTTCATGTTTATAACATACTTCTTAGTTCTCAAATATGAATTTACATAATTTTTGTCTTATGTCTAAGATTTATCTTGTCTTAAAAGCCATGAGTTGGGCCTATGGTAGCTGCAGAATATTTAAAAGTACACTGAAGAAGATAAACTGTTTAGTTGGTACAACCAGACGTTTAAATTATTCCAATACTACCTCTTCACAAAATCTCTTTACCAGATTCTATAAACATGCAAAAGGTAATAGTTTTCTACCTCTAGATAGTATTGTTGAATTTAAGTTATGATGTTTCTAGTTGATTTAATGATAAATAAGCACTTACAAAATTAGAACGCCTCAGTCAGGAAATTTTTTTTTTTCCTGCATTGTGCTTACATCTAGGGCTATGTTGTAAAACAATGAGGCACTTTAGATCTTTGATAATCTCTGTAATAGTAAACGAACCTATTGCATATTGTATTATTGCAGTAGATTTTATCACAGTACTTGAAAATTCATTGCTATTTTGGAATCAGAAAATAATTTTGGTAGTGGTACAGTCATTTGAGCTGTAAGACTGATTATGACATACAATGTAGAAGGCCGTACAACTTGTGCTATGAATACTTTATCTTCATTTGAACTTTCCTTAATCAGAAAATGTTATAGTATCACTTCAATTGGGACTAGTTGAGGAAATCAGACATCTCTTTATACTTAGCTGTAGCATAGGCTGGTTATATCTGACTTTCCATCATTTTTTATATTGAACAATTCCATACCACAGAAGGAGCTTCAAAGGGACTGTTTACCTGAAAGGGAGAGCTCTACTTGCAAGGTAGTTTCCCCGAACAAAGTCAGAGCTGATCTTTTATTTAGGATTTTGAAGAGTCTTGTGTCCAGGGATTGACAGATTTTTAGAAGCAGGTGTTTACAGATTGAAGAACTTTCAACTGTGTTCATGTGGTCACTGAAGTAAGGCAGTTATTGACTGGTAGACTTTTAGGAGCATAGTCACTAGTGAGGCAATTGCTGATTATTGTGTAGAAACATGGCACTGCCACTGACTGGCTGGCTTTCAGAAACCTGGGGCTGTCACTGACATTCTAACTTTCAGAAGCATGGCTACTAGAGTGAGATAATATTTTCAGAGTATGTGTACTGATTTGAAGTTACCTCTAATTAGTGGTGATTATTTGCTCATTACTTGGGACTTTGGCTAAAAGTCTTTTAATATGGGCAATAAGTACTTTTCTCAGTCCCGTATTTTGGTCTTCCTTCAGCCAAACCTATGGGACAGACCTTAAGATATTGTTCAGATATTTACTTGAGGTATGATTTTAGCTAATGTTGCCATTTTAGTGATTTAAGTGTCAATTACTGTGACAGCAAAATAGCCATAACTGCTGAAATTCTCTATTCAAAAACACTCAATACATTTAGGGTGTCCTGACAAAGTCAATACATGATGCAGGGCAAAGTTATTAAATACAGGATATGTCCTGTATTTAATAGGTAGGACAACTAGCAACCCTATGCGGGAGGCAACTTAGCCGGCTTCTCACTCATCAGCCTCACACATTTACCTGTAAAAACCATGTCTTATTTATCCTAATACATCTGTCTCCTATCCACCATCTCAACTGTCCCTGCTTGAGTTTGGACCCTCATTCATCTATCACTTGGATTACTATAAAAGTCCACATTTCTAGGCTTCAGCCTGTTCAGCTTTATTCAACCTCTTAAATTCATCCTCTGCATTGTTATAATTTCCATTGCTTAAAATCTTTAAAGACTGCATAAATTTCCGGATAAAATCCAAACTCCTTAGCATGGTGAAAAAAGGCTTTTTGTTATCTGGACTTTGTCCTTTTCTCAAGCTTCAGTTATCTGTCATTCTCCTGCTTATTAGTTCTATACTTAAGTTTCTACAAACATTCCTTGCATGCTATTACCCACCTGTACTTTTCCACATGCCGTTCCCTATTTGGAATCCTCATCTTATCCTCCAGAGAATTTCTATTATTCCAACACTTGACTCAGATATTAGTGGAAAGCTTTCTCTGATCTCTCCCAGGATTCCTTGGTTAGATCCATCACTTTTTGTCATCCTGTGCAAGCTCTATATAACACTTATGTATTGCAATATTGTCAAACTTATCTCTTTGCCTGCAAAACAATCACATTTTCATAGTGTAACATATAATAATCTGCTAATTTATTAACCTCTTCAACTTCATATCCTTCCTCTCAATTTGTGGCTTCTTTTTAAAACTTGTGTGAAGTACAGTGCCTGCCCCAAAAATGGGGATTAAAAAAAAATTTTTTTAGATTTACTTCACATTTTTTCTTTCTCACTAAAGTATTAAACTGTTCTGATACTAGAGAACACCAAGTGAGGAAAATATACTTTTTATTTTATAACTGATATCCTTTTCAAGATTTTGCCACAGGGGTTAAACTTCTTCTGATAGGTCCTTTTACTGTCAATTAAAAAAAAAAAATAATAGCTTTAACCTTGCAAATTTGTTTTGCATTTAATATACCTACGATGACAGCTCACAGTATGTAACAGGTAGATTTTCATAATCAATGACTGCAGAGCAGCAAAAAAAAATTCTGAGGGCAGAATTAGGAATTGGATAGAAAACTCCCTATTCACAGCAATTACAACAAAAGAGGAAGAGAATAAAAAAAAAATTTCTTTTTTAATGAAATCCATGCACAAAGTGACATCAGGTCAGGAAAAGGACAAACTCCACAGATTAAGAGGTAGTTTACATTTTATTTTTATCTTTTATTTGGTCCTTTTCTCTAAAAATGTATAAATTCATGTTATTAAAATGTTATAAAAATATACTACTATACAGTTTGGTATTTTTCTAGTGAGAAATTCAGCACACATAACCACCCCTCAGATGTTTATGATGATCACTTGTAGTATCTAGTGTATACTGACACTGCTATAAGACAACAACAACAAAAACATTTTCATTTTACAAATGGTCTGAGTCAATGTATCCTGTTGTGGAAATCTTCATTCCAGGTTATTTTAAAAGTGTATGGATGCTTTCCTCATACTTATTACATGGTCAAGGTTTATCCTTGGAATTTAAGGACTAAATTATCGTAGAAATTTTCTCATACTCATTACATTTATTACATCACTGTCAAGTATGTATTCTTTGATGAGCTTTGGTTTAAGGCTTTCACACACGCAAATATATTTTCTAGGGATTCTCCGCAATATGAGTTTTATAGTGATTAGTAAGGGAAGACCTGTGGTTGAAAAGTTTTCCACATGTGTTACATTCATAAGGTTTCTCTCCAGTATGAATTCTCTGATGTGCAATACGTGATGAGCTCTGTCTAAAAGTCTTCCCACATGTATTACATTCAAAGGGTTTCTCTCCTGTATGAATTCTCCGATGTTGAATAAGAGCTGAACTTTGGCCAAAAGATATTCCACATTCCTCACATCGATATGGTTTCTCTCCAGTATGAATTCTCTGATGATTACTAAGGGATGAGTTACACCTGAATGTTTTCCCACACTCATTACATTTATAGGGTCTTTCTCCAGTATGCATTCTCTGATGTTGAATGAGAGCTGAACTTTGTCTGAAAGCTTTTCCACATACTTTACATTTACACGGTTTCTCTCCAGTATGAATTCTCTCATGAATAATAAGTGTTGAGTGGGAACTTAAGGCTTTACCACATTCATTACAATTATAAAACTTCTCACCAGTATGAATTATTCGATGCCTATTAAGTCGTGAAATAGAAGTGAAACCTTTTCCACATTCATTACATCTATACGGTTTTTCTCCAGTGTGAATTCTCTCATGTTGGATAAGAGATGCACTCTGACTGAAGGCTCTCCCACATTCACTACATTTAAAGGGTTTCTCTCCAGTGTGAATTCTCTGGTGATAACGAAGAGATGAGCTAGACTTAAAGGTGTTGCCACATTCATTACATAAATAAGACTTCTTTCTGGGATGAATTCTCTGACATCCCAGGGATGACTTTCTACCTGGATTATATTTATAGGGATTTTCTTGAGCATGGACTTTTTGATGTATGAAAAGGCCTGATCTTCGGCTGAAGGATTTACCACATTCTTTACATCTATAGGATTTCTCTACAGTATGGGTTCTCAGATGTTTATAAAGGGATGTACTAAGAGTGAAGGCTTTTCCACATTCTTTACATACATAGGGTTTCTCTCCAGTATGAGTTATTTGATGTTGAATAAGAGCTGAACTTTGGCTGAAGGCTTTCAAACATTCTTTGCATTTAAATAATTTCTCTCCAGTATGGTTTTTCAGATGTTTACGAAGGGATGAATTGTTAGTGAAGGTTTTCTCACATATATTACATTTATAGCGTTTCTCTGCTGTGTTGACTTTTGGTTGGTTAAGTAAACCTGAATTCTGTTTGAAGCTATTTCCTTGTGTTTCACATTTTGAGGGTGATATTTCTCTATTTACCATCTGTTGCTTAATAAGGTCTGACTTCGGGTTGAAGTTTTGGCCAAATTCAATATTTTTATGGATTCTTTCTATAGTAAGGATTTTTTTGTGGGTGACTGAAATGATCTGAAAACTATCATTTTTATTAGGCTGTTTCTTTAATCTGTCTTCATATACACACGGTTTTTCTGATTTGAAGTCCCTTGGTCCATTCCTTTTGGATCTTTTTAGAATCAGTCCCTGCAATGATGACTCTTGTGTTTGAGTTGATTTTGTGGTTTTTTGACTGTTCTCCCATCCTGGGGGTAAAAAAAAGAAAAGAAAATGAAGATGTTTCAAGTGATATCATACTATCTGGCTACTGAGACTAAATCTGCAGAATAAATAAATGATTATGTAAATAAGGGCTTGCTATCTGGCCAGAAAACAGCAAGAGGGAAAGATAGAAAAGTTATGTAGTCTAAAAAATAATAGATGGGAGCTGAAGTACTAGGGTTAACAAAACAATAAAACAACTCACTTAAAGAGGGTGAGAATATAAGACTGACTTGGAGAGCTGGCTAATGGAGAATGGAGAAAAGAGATTAAAAAGCTGAGTTTACATTGGGAAAGGTACCCTGGGCATCAAAGTGTGAAGTCTGTGATGGATCACTAAATTATATCCATGACATTTCTCTTTTTTGTGTGATCAGGAACATCTTCCCCCTTTTACCACATGCCAAATTCCTTTGTATCCTTCAGATTCAGTTCAAAAGTTAATCTCTCTCTAGTCCTTTCTTGACTCTGAGCTTCTGTAGTTCATTTCCCTTATTATAGCACTAACCACTTATAAATATCACCTTCCTGTTTTACCATGTTTGTTTTCCAAAAGCAGATTACTATGCCCTACTGACCTACAGGTCAATCCTCTTCATGGCACCCCAATTATACATGAAACTTGTTTTGTTAGCCTTCCTTAAATATAATATCTTTCTCCAGTTGGACAGTGTCATATATTCTTTTTTTTTTTTTTTAATATTTTATTGTACTTCAGGTGAAGGCTTACAGAACAGATAGTTTCTCATGTAACAGTAACACACATGCTGTTTTATGACATTAGTTAACAACCCCACAACATTTTAACCCTCTAAATTCTCAACTTTTTTTTTTTTTTTTGGGGGGGGAAATACACATAGCCAAAGATACGGCATTTCAAAAATTTTTTTACATACACAATTAAGTGACATTGACTACACTCTTCTAATTGTGCTGTTATTCTCACTTAAGATGAAGGCTTACAGGACAAAATAGTCTCCCATTTAACAGTTACTACAAATGTTGCCCTATGACAATGGTTAACAATCTCAGAACACATCAACAATATCCTTACTCTACTTTGTGTTCCCTATCATCAGCTTCCTACTCCCCTTGTGCCTTCTGGGCCTTATCACTGGATTCCTGTACCTCGTTACTCTCATGGTTTTACTGGGCTTGGACAGTGTCATATATTCTTAATTGCTTATATATTAGTTTCATACACACACATACATACACACACAGTAAATTACCATTATCCGTGGTAGTTATGTTCTATAAAGTTACCACCAAACACTGAATTAGTAAATACAGAACTATTGCTCCTATGTGAAATACAGGGTAAGTTCCAGTGAGCCTCTGGTCATAACACTTTCATCGGCCAATCAACATATAACCTCGTTTTATGTACGTCTTTTTAAATATACATTATTTAATATACATTGTTCATTTATTAATACTGAACTCACAGCAACAGCACTATAAGTCATGCACAAATGAAGCTTATCTAATACACATATTCTCCATAAGGTACATCACAGCCTCCTTATGATTAGCACTTTGCAAACTCACCAACAAAAAACACAAAAATTTGAAAAACTTGGTACTAAACAGACCATGAAAAGGACACTTTTACAGTATGAGAGCTAAAACAAGCAGGCAGAGTATAGCCTTGTTTGACTTCAGATGGGAATGTGTGTGTCAGGTGACTCAAATTTTTTGCAGCTCTGTGCATGTCTGTAAAACTGCTGCAAATATTGATTTTCAGGTCACATATAAATTTTAAGCAAATTCACAAATACAGTATCTTTGAGTAAGGAGGACTGACTGCATGTGATTCAAATCCTTGTAGTAGAAGTTGCCTTCTAGGATAGCACGGGTGATGGGAAGGTTTCAAGGCTAGTTCAGACAGGGAGACATTATTGAATTAATCTACAGAAGTGCCAAAAAGGTAGGGATGAAGTCAGAAGTTACAAGCTAGGAAAACAACCAATTCATACATCAAGCAAGAAAGTCTACACTGCCAGGGATGAAAAGAAATAAAAGATCAACAATAAACAAGAGAACCATGGACAGAAAAAGAGGTAACGGAGGGTATTATGGATTGAATTGTGTCCCCCAATATTATGTGATGGAATCCTAACCCCTGTACCTGTAGATGCAGTAATCTCATTTGGGAATAGGGTTTTCTCTGTTATGCTAATAAGGTCATCATCAGTGTATGGTGTGTCTTAAACCTAATGATGTGTGTCTTAAACCTTACGACGTTAGAGACGTAAAAAGAGCAGATTAGACAGAGAGAAACAAGCACAAATGAGGAAAATATAGACGTCATGTAGAGATCGCCAAGGAATTGAGCACTGGGGCTAGAGAAGCTGAGACAAGGACTTTCTCCTGGAACAGACAGAGAGAGGACCTTCCCCTAGAGCTGGTGTCCTGAATTCTGATTTCTAGCCTCCTGAACTGTGAGAAAATAAATTTTTGTTGATTAAAAACACCCACTTGTGGTATTTCTGTTACAACAGCACTAAGATACTAACTAGCATAATAAGGAGGTAAAGAACAGAATTAAATAAATATTAACATTTGGTAAAGACACAATTCAATGAATACTAAATTTTGCCAGGGCAATGGTCATACACATAGTTTGGCATTTTCTCCTGGGGTACAGGTAATCGTTTAAAAAGATCCTTCCCATCTCACTGTACCAGTTTATTTGACATTCACTTTCTCACCTCTGTACATATTTCCTCTGCTTAGAGTACCCTTGTAGATATATTATATTCTGTTTTTTGTTTTTCTTCTACCAGTTTTTACTTGTTTCCTTTACAGATAACTCTTTTCTGTTCTCTCTTTAAAAATTGGTACTTTCTAGGGTTTTTGGATACAGGGTATTTTTGATAGGGTAATCATCTGAAGATTACATTTGAGTAGAAATCTAAATGAAAGTGAGAAAATGCCATATGGATATCCAAAGAAAGAGCTTGCCAAGCAAAGGAAACAGGAAATACAAAAGTGTACTTAGCTTATCTGAGGAACAACAAAGAGGCTGGTGTGGCTGGAGTGCAGTGAGCAAGAGGGAAAATGGTAAAAAAGACTGGAGCAATGGCTTGAGGAAAAATCATGTAAGACCTGACCTCACAGGTCATGCATGGTAAGGACTTTGGATTTTATTCTAAGCATGATGGAAAGCCACAGAGGAAATACATGCTCACTCAAGTTGGCTACTGTAGAGAGAAGAGATGCTGGTGGGGCACAAGTGAAAGCAAGGAGGGAAAAGAAGGCTACTGCAGTTATTGAAGAAAGGTGGCAGCAGCGCAGGTGAGTGCATCAGGGCTATTATGAAGGGAGAGCTAACAGGACTGGACTTACTGGTGGACTGCATATGGTATGGTGAGAGGAAAAAGAAAAGTTAGGGATCACTCCTACGTTTCTAGTCTAAAATGAGGAATGCTGGCACCAGTCACTGAGAAGGGGAAGACCTGGAAAAGCACAAGTTTGAGGGGGTATTCTGTTTCAGATATATTTGCTAAGATGATTTACTGGATACTAAGAGAAAGTACTGAAATGGTTGTATATTATCCTGGAGCTCAGGGAAAAGGTCAGAACTACAGACAGGTATTTGGGAGTCATCAACATTTTACTTTTATTTAAAGCCAAAGAACTGAAAGAAATCACCTGGGCACTACATTTAGAGGTCAAGAAAAGGAAGAAAATAATGAGAGAGTATGGTATCCAGAAACCAAAGGAAGAAAGTACTTTAGGAAGCAGTGAGTGTGCAACTGTGGCAAATAATCTGAGGACTAAAAACTTAATCCTGATTGTGGCAAGATGAAAGCTGTATGATTTAATAACAGTGCTTTCAGTGGAATAGTAAGAAAGAAAGCCTACCTGGAGTGTGTGACGGAGACAATATAAGGGGAGAAACTGGAAACATCAAGTACAGAAACCCTTTTAAAAAGTGTTGTTTAAAGAGGAATAGAGAAATCGGACATGGGGAGTTTTTATTTTTTAATAGAAATAATCCCTGCTATAAGGGTCCATATCAATTCTGGATGACTCATTCCAACTCTACTATAAACTGCTAATGCCTTAGTCCTGGATTTTTGTTTCCAAAGAAGTGGACATAAGCCTTGGACTGTCGACTTCCTAACTGTTCCTAGGATTGCTTAGACTTTGCTATAGGCCTACAAATTTGTCTCCTGATGTGCAAATCAACCTTTGCTCCCGCCCAGAATCAAGCCTGGGCCTGAGCTACTTCATGCACAACGTTAAGATGTCAGAAGTTTAGAGACCAGAATGATCTTGCTAATGGCCACTGCCTTATCAGGTCCAGATTCTCCTCCCTTGGCTCTATGACACTCTGAGATTCTCTCTTCAGTCTTCTCTCTGTAGGTGACTTCATCCACTCCCACACTTCCTACATGAATGACTACCCTGACTCTTCTCAAAATATTTTTCAGAAGTCTTTCCAACTGCCTGTTAGAATTTCCATTTAGTATCTTTCTTACACTTCAAATTCAACCTGTCCAAATCTGAACACAACACAATTCCTTTCCAAATCTTTTCCCTAGGTTTTCCCGTTCAGACAGAATGACATCACAGCCTTTTCAGCTACTCAGCTCTAACTTCCTAGTTTCATCTCAGAATCTTCTCTCTCCTGCATTCCAAGTCTACTTAGTCACTATATTCTCTTAAATCTTATCACTAAAATGTCTCTGCCATCACTAATATGAACAAGTTCAGGATCCCCTTATTCTATAATGACTATGCTACTGACTCCTAATGTGTTCATTTGACTCCAGTTTCTCACCTTTCCACTATTATTTCCCACTGGATTATCCCTCTTAATACACAGAACTCCTCGTTACTTCAACAAGCATTGATTGCTCCTTATTTTATTCATTCATCAAGTATTTCCCAAGCACTTATTATGTGCCAGACTCTTATCTATCCTAGGCACTGGTGATCCACCAGACATGATGAATTCAGTAATGAAACAGTTCATTTGCTCAAGGAGCTTACAGTTAGGCATTAGAGACAAAGAAGTCAACTGCCAATCACAATACAATGTGATAGCTGCTACAACAAAAACAATTGTAGATATGGATGCAAATGTGAGCTTAGAACAGCATCCAAACTATCCTTAGATAGTGGATAGTGTGGGCAAGAGAGGAGTGCAGGTGGTGGTTAGAGAATTTTCTGAAGGAACTGACATCTAAAATGGGATTTTAAAGGATTAGCAGTAAGCTAGATGGAGTGTTGGGCAAAGGCTGAAGGCAGAATCAAAGTCTTTGAACTTAAGACAGTTCTCCAGACTTATTTTCTAAAGTGTCCTTCCCCATCCTATCCTACAGTCTGTCAGCTTCAAAGTTATTCCTACAAAAAAGTCATTTACATTTGCAGTCTCACAGGGTTTTCCAGAGAATCAAATAAAGAATTAAAGGAGTTATATGTTGAGAATTATACATAACATCATGATGGGGGTGGGTGGTATTGAATAACACCATGATGGGGAGTAGTACTGCACATTTGTAAAAACATTCTTCATTATGTTTATCTTGGTAGAAAAGAGAAATGCTGTTCTAGAAATTTTGTTGTTGATAACTCTATTTTTAAAGTTTTTAATTATGGAAAAGTTTCAACATTTACAAAAACAGAGTGAGTTGTATAATAAACTCCCAAATCATCAACACTGTTTCATCTACAACTCCTATTTCTATGCTAAAGCAAATCCCAGACATATCATTTCACCATAAATACTTCAAGAATACGTTTTTTAAAGATAAGGACGTTTTATAAACCTAACCACAATACTATTATTGCATCCAGAAAAATTAACACTATTGTTTCAGCATCTTTGTCCTTAGGATATAAACTGTTAAGCATATTCAATCAAATTGCTATGTTTTTAAAGACACTTGAAATACAGTTTTCTCTATGTGGCTAAACCACCAAACTGAAACACCACTAGGGTCATTTGTTTCATTTTGCTTTCAATATTTAGGAAATTTATTTTCATTTTTATTTAACTTTGTTGTATAATTTTATAAAATATTTTTATAGTTCCAAAGTCAAAACCATAAATAAAACAAGATATCTTCAAAGAATTCCAGATTCTATCCCTGTCCTCTCCATTCCTTTTTTTCCTTCACCTTATGGGTAACCATTTTTATTGTTTTGGTTTCATTCTTTTTTTGCTTCTTTTTTTTAATACAAGGAAATACATGCATATTATTATTATTACTGTTATTACTGTATTCTCTTCCTTTCTTAGATAAAAGTAGTATACTCACTGTTCTGCACTGCACTTTTTTTGCACTAACTTGTTCTGGAGATTACTCCATAGCAGAATTTAGACGTCTTCCTCATTCTTTTTCACAGTTGCATAGAATTCCGTTATGTGGATGTACCACAGTTTATTCAACCAGATTCCTGTTGATGAGCATTTGGACTAACTCTGATTTTAAAACATCAGGACTTTACACTGTTACATGATAAAGGTAGAGCTTTAAATCAATTTCCAACTTGCTATCAGAAAACATGCCATTTATAAAATCCTAGCCCAAACTGGACCTGTTGGGCTGGTATCATCCAAAGCCACATGTAACCAAGACCACCTCTTCCCTTCACCAAGATGAGTCAGTCCTAGGCCCTTAGAAGTACTCCTGTGAGTGAGGAAGCCCTCTACCTACTGACATGAAAAGAGTTTCAACATGTATCAAATGCAAGGGACAGAATAATGTGTATTGCATACTACAGTTGGGGCAGAGAAAGAAAAAAGGAGTACATATAGAAATATCTATTTATACATGCATAGGAGAGCTATTCTAGCTGCTGTTCCTGCTTGTTCTACACATCCACCCTTCTAGAGTACTGTACACTTGTCCATTGCCTCCCTCACTCACCCCTCATCTGCTCCATTCTGGTTTCTGCCCCTACCACTATTCTTGCAAAGCCCACTATGACCTCCATGTGGCTAAGATAAGACACTCTCTTCAGCTCACCTAACTTACCTCTCAGCAGCAACTGAGAGTGACCCCTCATCTTTCTTGAGACATTCTCTTCCTAAGCTACAGTGACACTCTACTTTCTCCATCATTCTCACTTTCCACCAGCCAGAAACACCTTTGAGAGCTCATTTTCCTCTATGTGATCTTTAATGCTTGGAGTTCCCTAGAGTTTAGTCCTTGGCCCCAATTCTCATCACTCTGTACTTTCTCCATAGGCCAGCCATGCCCACTGCTTCAATTACAAACTTTTACCTTAGGCAAGACATCTCCTCTACAATCCAAATCAACGGCCTACTCAAAATAGCAACTTTGATGTTTCAAAGACACCTCAAATTCAACATGCCTAAAACTAGAAGCTATGCCACCAGTATTTCAAATACGAACAGGTTCACCCGTGGTGGACAGGTTTCAGCAGAGCTTCCAGACTAAGGCAGACCAGGAAGGACCTGGTGATATACTTCTAAAAAAACTGCCCAGGGCAAACCTTATGAATAGCAGCAGAACACTGTCTGATGTACTGCTAGAAGATGAGCCCCTCAGGTTGGAAGGTGCTCAAAATAAGATTGGGGAGGAGCTGCCTCCTCAAAATAGAGTCGACCTTAATGATGTGGATGGAGTCAAGCTTTTGGGACCTTCATCTGCTGATGTGGCACAACTGAATGAGAAGAAACAGCTGCAAATATCCATTAGTAATCAGAACGGAAATGTCAGAAGTAGGAATCTTGAAAAATTATAACAGGTCAATAGTGAAATGGAATACTTGAAGATTGATATCCTAGGCACTAGTGAGCTGAAATGGACTGGTGCTGGCCATCTTGAATTGGACATTCATAAGGTCTACTATGCCAGGAATGAAAAACTAAAGAGGAACAGCGTTGCATTCATCATTAAAAAGAACACTTCAAGATCTTTCCTGAAATACAAAGCTGTCAGTGACAGGACAACATCCACACACCTAGAAGGAAGATCAGTTAATACAATTATTCAAATTTATGCACCAATCACTAATGACATACGTCTTGGTCATCTAGTGCTGCTATAACAGAAATACCACAAGTGGATGGCTTTAACAAAGAGAAATTTATTCTCTCACAGTCTAGTAGGCCACAAGTCCAAATTCAGGGTACTGGCTCCAGGGGAAGGCCTTCTCTCTCTGTCAGCTCCAGAGGAAGGTCCTTGTCATCAGTCTTCCCTTGGTCTGAGAACATCTCAGCGCAGGAACCTCAGGTCTGAAGGACGCGCTCTGCTCCCGGTGCTGCTTTCTTGGTGATACGAGGGCCCCATGTCTCTACTCACTTGTTTTATATCTCAAAAGAGAATGGCTTAAGACACTATCTAATCTTGTAGACCTCATCAATATAACTGCCACTAATCCATCTTACTGCATCACAGTGATAGCATTTATAATACACGGGAAAATCACATCAGATGATAAAATGGTAGCCAATCATACAATATTGGGAATCATGACCTAGCCAAGCTGACAGATATTTTGGGGAGACACAATTCAATCCATGACAA
>NW_004444330.1:158794-160411 GCF_000243295.1 Trichechus manatus latirostris
AAATCACATCAGATGATAAAATGGTAGCCAATCATACAATATTGGGAATCATGACCTAGCCAAGCTGACAGATATTTTGGGGAGACACAATTCAATCCATGACAACGTAGATGAAGGAACTAAAGATTTTTACCAACTTCTGCAGTCTGAAACTGATCAAACATGCAATCATCATGTATTGATAATTACTGTTGACTGGAATGCGAAAGTTGGAAACAAATGAGGACTGGTAGTTGGAAAATATGGCCTTGGTGACAGAAACGATGTTGGAGACCGCATGATAGAATTTTCTAAGACCAATGACCTATTCATTGGAAATAATTTTCAACAACATAAATGGTAAATATACACGTGGACCTCACCAGATGGAATACACAGGAATCAAATCGACTACATCTGTGGAAAGAGACGACGGAGAAGCTCAATATCATCAGTCAGAACAAGGCCAGGGGCCGAGTGCGAACGGACCATCAATTGCTCATATGCAAGTCTAAGATGAAGCTGAAGAAATTTAAAAGAAGTCCACGAGAGCCAAAGTACGACCTTAAGTATTTTCCACCTGAATTTAGAGACTATCTCAAGAACAGATTTGATGCACTGAACACTAATGACCGAAGACCAGAAGAGTTGTGGGATGACATCAAAGACATCATACATGAATAAAGCAAAAAGACAGGAAAAAAAGAAAATACCAAAATGAAAGTCAGAAAAGACTCTGAAATTTGCTCTTGAACATAGAGTAGCTAAAATGAATGGAAGAAATGATGAAGTAAAAGAGCTGAACAAAAGATTTCAAAGGGCGGCTCAAGAAGACAATGTAAAGTATTATAATGAAATGTGCAAAAGACCTGGAGTTAGAAAATCAAGAGGGAAAAACATGCTTGGCATTTCTCAATCTGAAAGAACTGAAGAAAAAATTCAGGCCTCAAGTTGCAGTACTGAAGGATTCTATGGGGAAAGTATTTAATGATGCAGGAAGCATCAAAAGCAGATGGAAGGAATATACAGAGTCACTCTGCCAAAAATAATTGGTCGAAGTTCAACCATTTCAGCAGGTAGCATATGATCAAGAACCGACGGTACTGAAGGAAGAAGCCCAAGCTGCACTGAAGGCACTGGCGAAAAACAAGGATCCAGTAACGGACAGAATACCAATTCAGATGTTTCAGCAAACAGATGCAATGCTGGAAGCATTCACTTCCCTATGCCAAGAAATCTGGAAGACAGCTACCTGGCCAACCGACTGGAAGAGATCCATATTTGTGCCCACTGCAAAAAAAGGTGATCCAACAGAATGCAGAAATTATCAAACAGTATCATTAATATCATATGCCAAGTAAAATTTTGCTGAAGCTCATTCAAAAATGGGTTGCAGCAGTACATCAACAGGAACTGCCAGAAATTCAAGCCGGATTCAGAAGAAGACATGGAATGAGGGATATCATTGACGTCAGATGGATCCTGGCTGAAAGCAGAGAATAACAGAAAGATGTTTACCCGTGTTTTACTGACTAGGCAAAGGCATTCAACTGTATGGATCACAGCAAATTATGGATAACATTGTTAAGAATGGGAATTCCAGAACACTTAATTGTGCTCATGTGGAACCTGTACATA
>NW_004444330.1:161563-172730 GCF_000243295.1 Trichechus manatus latirostris
GAACACCGAAGAAAAATTGATGCCTTTGAATTATGGCATTGGCAAAGATTAATGAATATAACATGGACTGCTAGAAGAACGAACAAATCTGTCTTAGAAGAAGTACAGTCACAATGCTCCTTTAGAAAGGAGGATGCTGAGACTTTGTCTCAAATACTTTGGACATGTCATCAGGAGGGACCAGTCCCTGGAGAAGGACATCATGCTTGGTAAAGCAGAGGGTCAGCAGAAAAGAGGAAGACACTCAATAAGATGGACTGACACAGTGGCTAAAACATTGGGCTCAAACAGCAACAATTGTTGAGTATGGCGCAGGACCGGGCAGTGTTTGGTTCTGTTGTACACAGAATCACTATGAGTCAGAACCCACTCAATGGCACGTAACAACAAAACTGAATTCACGATTAGTCCCTTTAACCTGTTTAAGTAGGCTCTGTAAACAGCACCAGTTCTAGACCAAAATCTTAAGAGTCACCCTCAACATCTCTAACTCCTTCAACACCTCTAGCTCCCTCAGCCCCCACATCTAATCAATTTCCACAATCTGTCAATTCTACCATGTAAATATTTCTCCAATTCATCTACTTCTCCCCATCTCTACTGCTACCATCCTATTACGAGCCTTTCCTTCAATGACACCAGACTCTTAATTTTCCTCCTATATCATATCTACATGCCTTCCCTATGGTTTATTTCCCTCTACCTTGCCATGAAATGCTGGAGTTCTTCAACGTTCAATTCTACTTTCTTTCTGTTATTGTACTCAGAACCCTCTCCCTAGGCTAACTCAACCTCAACTGTTGTTTTAATACTTTATATTGACCATGGTTCTCAAATTAACATTTCACATCCAGTCTATATTTTAAGGTGTAGTACTCTAAACCCAACAGGCTACTTGACCTCTCCACTTGGATAACTGAATCAACCAAAGACAACTTAATTCGTTCAAAACCGAATTTATAACATCTCCCAAAGGTTAAGAGATAGCTGGAGCCAGATCACATAAGGTCTCTGTAGGCCACAATGAGGAAACTGGGTTCTATGTGATGGAAGCAACTAGAGATTTTGAGTATGAGAGTGATACAATCTGATTTACTTTTAAAAAGATCATTCTGTCTGCTACAAGAACAGATGCTACAAGAACAGTGGTAAGAGGGGAGGTGCAGGGCACAGTGAGGAGTCTTTGCTGGGGAAGGCAGGGGGACAAGAACAAAACTAATTCATAATATTAAACAGAGCTACAGAGAATTTTAGCTCCACTTTCACCTTGTAAGAACATTCGCATTTTAAAAAGCATTACATGCTGTTCACTGGGGCTGCTGCTAACCACCCGACAGCAACTCTGTGCAGGTTAGAAAAAGAATCCCCTTCCTTTGTGCAGATGCAGCCCCAGCAAATCGTATTGAGCAGAACACTGTCTCCCAAGGGAGCTTCAACGGACCACCCTTATGCATGCAGTGAGTGATGTGCACAAATTCTGTTGGCATTAAGAAAGCAAAGGAAGAGGAAAGGAGAAAGACAGGAAAACAGTTTTCACTGGAAGAAACTGTTTACCTAGATCATGTTTGTAATTTAAAAAATTTAATATTTCAAGAATATTTTTACATTTGGGTCTACACCAAACTTATGAGATGTACAAGCTGATTTCACCACTTTCTTCGTATAACTATTCCAGAAAAGCACAGCCTCAGTCATTGTACTTTGGGCTCATTTCTTAAGCAAGAGACCCAAGAGAGAGAGGCATACCCTTTAAACCATTTCCTTCCATCTCTCACCTGAAAACTGACACACCAAAGGATGACATTCACAAGTCTGTTTTCCTTTTTTGTTTCTTCCTACTTAGGAACAGTTTTTAAGTGAACATAATTTTTTAAATTTACAGTTTGAGGCAGTTTGGAGGTTTCGGGCCGTCCTACTCCTGGAAGCATAAGCTTTCTGGTCTCTGGTTGTTCAAAGGGTGTTTTTAGTTCTGGTCTAAGGTACTTTCATGAACATCCAGTTCCTTCAAATTGTGCTGCATAATGAAGCAAACAGAAGCTCTTCTGAGGACACTGGAGTCCAGGCACGTGGGAGACTCGCCAGGGGTTCAGCAGGCCTCTAATGTGCATCCCTGCGACCACCACATGGCAGCACTCCCAGGACTTCCCACCTGACTTTGATCTTTGAAGAAAGAAAGGTCAGTTCTGGACGTCCTTCACTTCCTTCAGACACATGCTCATGGTTTTCCTTCAGGATTCTTCCCAAACCAGAGAAAGAAGCTAACTGAAGACTCCAGCCCTACCGTCAGGTGGCCCCAGTGTCTCTCTGGACAGTCTGGACACCAGTCATGCTTTCTATTCAGTTTAAAGCAATTAATACTCATTTCACTTGAGGAGACTCACTCATCAATCAGATGCCCCCAAAGTGAGAAGAGAGAGAACAATTCCTTCTGATTTTTCATGCCAGACTCACTCCATACCTAATGGCCAGACTGATGCCCCTTCTAACTCTCAACTAGTTCCCTGCTGCCTGCATTCTCTGTTTACATGGTGGTGGCTTCCTACCATTTTCACAAGATTCGTGTATTTCTCCCAAATGAGAGTCAAATGTGGTTCCCATATGAAAAAAATCTCAACTTATACAGAGAAAGCTCCTCCCCAGTATGAGGGCCTCCAGGACCTAGACAGCTTGCCCTGCAGCTCCTCTGCTAGGCCCCGGTCCTGAGGGGCCCTCATGATTCCAGTGGACCTGACAATGGCCTCAGACAAGTCTTCCCACTTCCACTCCAGCATGCTTTCCACATTGGCTACAGTGTGACCTCCTTTTCAGAATGTAAACCTGGGCATGTGGCCAGGCTCCTTCAAACTCCTCAGTGGCTTTTCATGACTCTCAAATATAAACCAAAGTCTGTGACAGGGTCCACAGCTCAGTGTGACCTAGTCCCTGCTTTTCTCTCCAGACGATTCTTACACTGTTCTCCTCACCCCGTCTGGACTGACTAGCTTCCTTTCTCAGGACCATTCGTGAGAACTGCCACTCCCTATGCCCGGATAAGTTCTCTACATCCTCAGCGTACCTTCCCTAACCCCCACTTCCTCAGGGAAGCCTTTGCTGACAGTCCCTCCTATCATATGTTCTCATAGCACTTTCTATCTTTCCTTCCTGGTACTTTTCACAATTTGTAATTTTACAGCTTTGTGTGTGCATAGTTTATCAGCACCTGTCTTCCCCACCAGAATGTGAGCTCCACAACTGCAGGACCTTGGTCTCTTTCTGTCCAATGTTGCACCCCCAGTAACCGGTATGGAACTCACTCATCATGTATTAAGTTTTAACGGACAGAAAAGCAGTAGACAAGTGTTTGAACCTTGATCTTCTGACTCCAGAGTCTGAGCCTCCCCTCTTAAACAGCTCTCATTCCCCAGCTTCCATGACACCTGCCTCTCCCGTTTTTCTCCCTCTGGTGACTTCTTCTCAGGCTCCTCACAGATTCCTCTTTCTAAACCCATCTGGTAAATTTGATGTTTCCTAGGATTCTGTCCTTTGCCCTCTTCCCTCAGTTAGCTCAAGGCTTCACAAGTCACCTTTGTACTGATGACTCCGACTCTCCTCTGAGTTCCAATTCCACCTACCTTATACAACTGCCCACTAGCTATCTCCACCTCAGTATTTTACTTACATCTCAGAGGATACCCATCCTACACTGTACTGACCCTATACCCTTAACAAACCTGCTCCCCTCCTATGTTCTTCTGCTTCCTCAGGAACCTCACTTCAAGCGTCTTCATTAGGGCCCTACGAACTTGCCTAGATTATTGCAATAATCTCTGCAAAGTTTCCCATCTCTAGTTTTGCCTCACTTTAAATCTATCCCACACAATGTTTCCAAAGTGATCATTCTTATAAAATTTAAATTACACAAGGACTTCATAAATATGTTCTCGTGAAAAATTATTATATTTAAAAATAAAATCTGCTTTCACCACCCCATTCTTGAGCCCATTCCAAATGTAACTGCTATGACCAGTTAAGGTGTATCCTCCTTACCTTTTTCTCTGTACTTACATGCATATTATAAACAAAAACATAACATACATAATTTTCTTTAAACATAAATGCCATCATAGCATAATGTTGCTCTATAACTTGCTTTTGCCCTTAACATGTCTCGGAGCTCTGTTCACACCAGCATGCTCTTCCTTTCTAACTGTGGCAATGTATGCCCAATAAGGACACACCACAGCTTCTTTAGCTATTCCTTCAATGAAGGACATTTAAATTGTTTCTGATTTAGACCACTTTGCTCTAAAGTATTGAAGACTGTATAATTCTTCTGCTTAAATCCTTTAATTTACTCCCAGTCATCCATGTTGTTGTTGTTGTGTGCCGTCAAGGTGATTCAGACTCATAGAGACCCTACAGGACAGAGTAGAACTGCCCCATAGGTTTCCTAGGCTGTAATCTTTAAGGGAGCAGATCGCCAGGTATTTTCTCCCACGGAGCCACTGGGTACGTTTGAACTGCAGACTTTTCGGTTAGCAGCAGAGTGCAGAACCACGGTGCCACCAGGGTGCCTTCAGTCATCCATAAACCTAAAAAATCAAACCTGCTGCCATCGAGTCGATTGCGACTCACAGTGACCCTATAGGACACAGCAGAACTGCCCCGTAAGGTTTCCAAGGAGCAGCTGGCGAATTCAAACTGCTGACCTTTTGGCTAAGCTCTTAAACACTATGCCCCCAGGGCTCCCTCAGTCATCCATGGGCTTTCTCAACAAGCACAGTATATTTAAGAAATTGCAAATAATTCATTCTGGCTGAAAGTCAAGGTATGTATATGGGAAGGAAAGAAGATGAAGAAGGAAATGAGATTGGAAAGCTAGGTAGGGGCCACGTTATTAAGTACAATTCTAAGGCATATGAACTGTCCTGACTGTTCATATGTCCTGACTGTTCAGGACAGTTCATATGCCTTAGAATTGTACTTGATAACGTGGCCCCTACCTAGCTTTCCAATCTCATTTCCTTCTTCATCTTCTTTCCTTCCCATATACATACCTTGAGTGCCAGCCAGAAAGAATTATTTGCAGTTCATTAAATATACTATGCTTGTTGAGAAAGCTCATGTCCTGGGGCCTTAGTTTTCTCCTTCCCCACCTTCTCTTGAGGACCGATAACTTTGAAGAAAGATTCTCAATCAATACCTCCAAAGTACATCCTCCTCTTTAAATAATCAGACTATTAAACCTGCAATGATTCCCAGGCACTTCAGTCTCATCCACTCACCCAGAGAGGAGCCTGCAGGACCTTCTTTCTCTACCTTCCAGGGCTCTTCTCCTTGCTGCAACAGGGAGATCACTTCTGGCTTGGAAAATGGGGGTCCTGCTCAGAGACAAAAAAAAAGACTTGGTTTTTTTCTGTCATAAAGAGGTATGAGAATACTTAGCTGCAGATCTTTGGTCAGCACAAAAACAAAATTTGAAAACTCAGTATGGTACGAAGAGCGTCTGTGGGTGCTCAAGATTGTGCCCCCACAATGTGTGAGGGGATGTGTCAAAGGAAAGACAAATGACTTGTAGGACATGATTATGTTATAATTAATTGTACATTAGAGAAATGAGGTAAACATATACAGCCTCGATTAATAGGTATCATTAGCTTTCTATAGAAGAGGAAATATGTTAGATGCACAGACTGAATTAAAATTTGCCAACAGGTATATATAGAAAAGATTATGTACCAAATATCTTATTAAAAATGAGAAAAAAAAAATCTGACTCCCTTTTAAAGATGGCAGCAGTCAGCACACTACGGGTTATGGGCCAAATCCAAGACACTCCTGTTTAATGTATTGCCCTCGAGTAAAAAGTAGTTAAAAAAAAAAGAACATACTACAGAGACCATATGTGGCCCTCAAAGTTTAAAATATTCACTATCTGTACCTTTACAGAAAAAGTCTGCTGACTACTGGGTTATACAGCGTGCATCTAGCTGGAAAAGAAGTGTGGAAAAGGCAAGTGGAAGGTCTAAAAGGTTGAATAATGCCCTCTGTTGAGCAACTGTTTTAGGGAAATGATGCCTGAACCATGAAGAAATGCCTAACATGTGACTGTATAGAGGGAAGGGGATGATTATCGGTACTACCCGATCCACTCTCATACATGGGGTAATTCTATGCCAACACAGGAGAATAACACTTTTACATTTTTTGTAAAGATCCTATAAGGACAATCCATGACAAAATTCAGCTAAAGTTTTTTGATGACCCATGGTTTTCATCCAGGGAATGAGGTCCTGAGATATCCCAATTTCTCAATCTACAGGGGAGCTTTTCTTTACCCAGTGAGACCAGGTTGCTATAGTTCTCCAGCATCACATCCCGGTACAAGCTCCTCTGAGAAGGATCCAGCTTTCTCCACTCATCCCGAGTAAAGAGTATAGCCACATCCTTGAATGTCACCGACACCTGTAATGACAAGCCATTCAAGCTCATCCAGACTACTCAGCACACAGAATGAAGTTGTTGGCAGGGGAAGGGGGAAGGCAGGCAGGCTATCCATGAAAAGCTTCTGATGTTATTCAAGGTTCTGAAGGTTCAAGGTCACTTGATTAATGAACAATCAACCAATGGCAAATATATACTGAGCAGCATAATGTATGAACCAGGTACTACTAACCACTGTAAGAGATGTGTAGATATTAAGACCATTAGTGGGAGAGTTAATTAGAATAATCCTTCTGACGGTGATTTGAAAATACATATTAAAAGCTTTAAAATGTGCATGATCTTTAACCCATCAATTACTATAGTTATATTGTAATAATGCACAAAAAAGCAGATACAGAAATATTTATTGTGGTGTTTGTAATAGCGAAAAATGGAAACAACCTAAATAACCATTGATGGAGGCCAGGTTAAATAATGTAAGGCATTATTTGTATGCTTGTGAGCAGATTATTCAAGCTTAAGGATAGTAATAATGAAAATTAAAATAGCTCTCATTTATTGAATGCTTTCTATGGGCCAGGCACTGTTCTTGGAGCTTTGTATTAATCTTTAGTATAATCTTTATTTAATCTCCACAATAACCCTATGAAGAAGGTACTAATATTATCTCAATTTTACACATGATATAAGAAAGTCACCATGAAGGTAAGAAATCAGTCTAAAGTCACACAGCTTGTCGGTAGTGGATCTGAGATTCCTATTCAGGCAGATGTCCAAGTCTCCATTCTTAAAAACTCTGCAAAACTGTCTCACAACACCTACCTCATAGAGTTAAAAAAAAAAAAAAAGCACTTAAAATTGTGTCTGCCTCATATTAAAAGTTCAAATGTTCCAAGCCAAACCCATTGCCATACAGTCAATAGCTACTGACAAATCCATATGATTAAATAGTATGTAATGATTAAGTTCTTTGAGGAGCCCTGAAGGTGCAGAAGTGCTCTCCTGCCAGTGAAATGGTTGGTGGTTCAAACCCACCAGCTGCTCTGCGGGAGAAAGATATGGCAGTCTGCTTCCATAAAGATTACAGCCTTGGAAACCCTATGGGGCAGTTCTACTCTGTCCTGTAGGTGCACTATGAGTTGGAATCAACTCAACGGCAATAGGTTTGGTTTTTTTTGTTGTTGTTTTACTGATTAAGTATCAAGTCTATATTTTTTGACATCAAAAGACATCCATGATAATAAGCTCAAAAACTAAGTATAATTTGTTCCCATTTGTGCAAAATATAAATAAGTATGTATTTGTGCATAGAAAATGATTCTGAGGAATGCATACCAAAGGGATGACAGTGATTATCTCCAGATGGTGGAATTAAGAGTGATTTTACTTTCTTCTTTATATATGTATTTTTTATTCTCTGAAATCTTTACCATGAGCATGCAATATATTTACAAGAAAGATAATTTATTGACATATGCGGGAAATAAGTACAAGAAATGATCCTGGCCTTCAAAGAATTTACAATTCAATTCACGGACCAGAAAAATGCATGAAATAATTGTTCAATTATTTGAACAATAAAAGAAAAATGTGTAGCTGGACAGGACCGTAGACCAACTCCTAGTTCAATCCTCATTTTATAGATGAGGAACACAAGGTCCGTGGTAGTCAACACCTCAGGTCACATACTTTATTGGTGGCAGCGGCAGGACTATAACAAAAGTTTTCTAACTTTTAACCCAGCAATCTGTATGGTCTCTCTGGTCTTAAACTTCTCATCATCAATTTTTATACATAAGTCTATGCAGTACTGGGCAGCAGATGAGGTTATGGAGAATTTCATACAGGATTTAGTCACACACAGGGATAGAGAAGATTCTGACCAAGAGAGTAACCTAGAACTATAGGAACATGTGAAAATGGCTTAAAAGAAAAGAACAGCAGCCCAAATATGCAACAGCAGGCCCTGGCTGTAGCCTCCGAAGATCAAACACCTCTTCATTTCATTGGGGAAGAGCTCTGGTAACACATGGGCTGGATCTGTCCTGTGTTCCAAAAGATATACCAAGGCTGGATAATTAACGGGCATGAATTTATAGGCCAGACAACATATGGGTTTGAATTCAAGTGCTTTGACTTCTCTAAGCCTGCTTCCTCGTATTTAAAATGAGAATAATAATCGCTATGACAGTGAGAAATAACACATGTAAAGCACTCAGCACATTTCCAAGCATGCCAGATACTCAATAAACAAACTATTATTGTTAGCTGAAGAATGAGTAAAGAACAAGTATTTTCTAGGTCCTACAAACATTGTATAGAAGTCTCTATCTACTAAGATTAATATCATTATTAATAATATTGTTTAGCTAGTATAACAACCACATATTGAGCATCAACTATATGCCTGGCCTTGATCTAAGCACTTTCAATGTACTAACTATAGTGATTCTCTCACCTACCTTATGAAGTAGGCACAATTACTGTTGTGGGTTGAATTGTGTCCCCCCAAAATATGGGTTGTAAATCCTAACCCCTACACCTGTGCTTTGGAGCCCTGGTGTCATAGTAGTTAAGTGCTCAGCTGCTAATCAAAAGGTAAGCTGTTCTAATCCACCAGCAGCTCTTTGGAAACCCTATGGGACTGCTCTACTCTGTCCTATAGGGTTGCTATGAATTGGAATCCACATAATGGTAATAGGGTTTTTTTTTTGGACACCTGTGGTTATAATCCCGAGTTTTCTTTGTTATGTTAATGTGACAGTATTAGCATAGGGTGTGTCTTAAACCAATCTCTTTTGAGATGTAAAAGAGATTAAACAAGCAAGTGAGCAAGCAAAGATGGGGGAAGACAGATGGCCATGCCACACGAAGGAGCCAAAGATCAGAAGCTCAAGAGATAAGGATCTTACCCTAGAGCCCAGAGAGAAATAAGGCTTCCCCTAGGGCTGGCACCCTGAATTCAGACTTCTAGCCTCCAAAACTGTGTCAGAATAAATTTGTTTGTTGAAGCCATGCACTTGTGTTATTTCTGCTATAGCAGCACTACACAACTAAAACAATTGTTATTCCTCTCTTACAAGTGAGAAAACTGGAGCAAAGAGGAGTGATTTGCACAAGGCCCACAAACGGCAGCAAAGGAGATGGATGAAAATCCAGGACTTCAGGCTTGAGAGTCCCACTTTTGAACCACTGTGTACACAGCCTCTCCACTACTTATATCCCATCAAACTGTCCCAGAGGCATCCTGAGGAGTCTTCCCTCTACCCTTGAAGTCAAGAGACCACTCCAAACTGTGTCCCCTCCAACACAGCTCTACTTTGTTCTCACATTGGCTAACCTGGACGGGGCCCCTCCCCGATTCCCACAATATTAGAATATTGAATACTGCCAGTAAACATCAGTTTTTAACTGAGTAGTAAAAGCAAGGCATATAATACATAAAATTAAACCAAAAACAACCAAACCCATTGCCATCAAGTCAATCCCAACTCATAGTGACCCTATAGGACAGAGCAGAACTGTCCCCATAGAGTTTCCAAGGAGCGGCTGGTAGATTCGAACTGCTGACCTTTTGATTAGCTGCCAAGTTTTTAATCACTATGCCACCAGGGCGCCACATAAAGTTAAGATGGAGACAAAACCTAAGAACTGGGCTGGAGAAGCCTGGGGGTGGTATCAGAATTCTCAGAGATGAAACGAAACAAAATCATTTTTGCCAAGGGAAGGGAGGAAGACAGTGGGTGAAGGAGGCAGGACCAGAAAGGAACTTTTCCAAGTGTGCATGTTTATTTTGTCCCCAGTGATATAAGACACATGGCATATTACTTGTCAAGTGAGTAATCACACAGTAGATTGAAAACGATGAACAAAAGAATGCCTATCAGGGAAAATAAAAAAAAGAGAAACACCAGACACAGATGGAGGAGTGGGTAAGCATTCCTCACAGAATCCACCAGCCACCAGGGTGGACCAACTCCTCCTAGGGAAAAGGGCTTGGGCTCCAGATGCTGGATAAGATTTTACTGGGTCCAGAACTTTAGAAGAGGATAGGCAAAACATCCATCCATGGAAAATGAAACAGAAATGAACTCACCTGAGCCTTTGCTCCCCTTTGTCCAGTGGCCATGTCCTCTTTCTGGGCTCTTCCCCTGAGGATGGGTGGAGTCTCCAGAAGGTGGATCTGAGAGAAGAGAAAGGGAGCCAGGAGGAAGCCCCTTCTGCTTTCTACCCTTCAGAATCAGGAGCTCTGAAATCCTTACACAAACTGAGACTGACCTCAGGTGCCTTCAGAGAGGGAAGGTGGAAGGAGTTAGGAGCCAAAAGGACTATACTGGCCCAGCCACCAACTCTTTCCCTGGCTCAGGGAGTATCCAGAGAACAAAATTTGGAAAAGGAGAATAGACTTTCTCAGCAGTAGCAGCAACATGCCAGGCCCTGCTTTACATGATTTAGTCCCCATTGCACTAGTTGGCATTGTTAGCATCCCTATTTTATAAATAAGGAAACTGAGGACAACATGAGCAGCTTGCCCTGAGTTCACACACCAAATAAGAATTCCAACCAGTGCGGGCTGGTGGTCTAGAGCACAGCTCCTCACTACGTGACACCTGACAACTTTTCTCCTCCTCAAGCTCTTTCCGATCCAACTCCTTCTTCTTCTGTGAAGGAATCAGTGAGCAGATTTTTGAGGAAAACAGTGGCTTTCAGACGGCGGGGAAGGGGCTATCTTGAAGAAAGG
>NW_004444330.1:174100-176221 GCF_000243295.1 Trichechus manatus latirostris
TAGCGAACTATAGGACAGAGCAGAACTGCTCCATAGGATTTCCAAGGAGAGACTGGTGAATTGGACCTTTGTTTGGGTTAGCAGCCGTAGCTCTAAACCATGCGCTGGGCAGGCGTTTTGAAATACATCTTTGAAATACATCCGCGAACAATAAAATCATTGCCCTTGAGAACTTTCCTGGGAGTGAAGAGCACACAGTACCAAGAAACATAATTATATAGCTTCTTATAAGATAGATATTATGGGAAAAAACAAGAGGGGGGCGGATCTGGGGCGAGTATGGGAGGTAGGGGGCGCCACCAGGCAGGCCTTGATGAGAAGGTGAGAACTAAGTGAAGATTCTAAGACAGTGCAGAAGGGTACGGGCGGGATTCCAGCCACTGACAAGCCAATAGATCCTTTTTTTCAAGTAAATATTTTACAAAAAGAATTCACGTTCCATTTACAAGTTTTTAAAAATACAGAAAAAGTAAAAAAAAGAAAAATGCCTTTAATGCAATCATACAGAACAAGTGGTTAACATTTTATTAAACATCGTTTAACAGCCATGTAGTTAATCACTTAAATCCCTTAGTCAATCACTTGTCTCTCTCGTTTTAACAAAATGAAATGTTACAGGTAAATCCATTGGCATTGAGTGATTCCAATTCATAGTGACCCTGCAGGACAGAGTAGAACTGCCCCAAAAGTTTTCCAAGGCTGTAAATCTTTATAGAAGTAGGTTGCCACATCTTTCTCCTGCAGACTGGCTGGTGGGTTCCAACTGCCCACCTTCTGGTTAGCAGCTGAGTGCTTAACCACTTGTGCCACCAGGATTCCTTATATTCCAGATACCTGTTGTAATCTATTTTGTTTTTCCCCCTTTAAGAATGTTTCTTCAACATTTGAATTTGTCCATAAATATTCTTCCTTGATAGTGTTTTTAATGACTTCATTGAATTCCATGGCATTTAATTAATTTTTAGTTAAACTTATTTAACTAAATTAAACTGGTTTATTTAAATTTATTTAACTAAACTTCTATTGTTAGATATTTGTGTTATTTCAAGTTTGCTGTTGTTGTTCCATTAATATCCTTGTACCTATATCTTTATGGTGATTCAGTGGCAGAATTCTTGCCTCCCACGTGGGAGACCAGAGTTCATTCCCACCCAATGCACGTCATGCACAGCCACCACCTGTTTGTCAGCGGGGGCTGTCAGTAGGGGCTTGCGTGTTGTTATGATGCTGAATAAGTTTCAGTGGAGCTTCCAGACTAGCATAGGCTAGGAAGAAAGGCCTGGCTATCTGCTTATGAAAAATCAGTCAATGAAAACCCTGTGGATCATGGTGTCCAATCCTCTTGTGCATAGCACCCCCGTGGGGATGCTGCCTGGATGGCAGCTAACAACAACAACAGCTATATCTTTGAAGATTATTTTCTTAGTTTAAATTTCTTGGAATTGAATTGCTGGATCAAGGACTAGTAGAATTCTAAGACATTTGAGCACATTGTCTAGCTGCTTTCCAGGAGGGTATTTACAATTTATATTTCCATAAGCAGTTCTTGAGAATATGTGCCTAACACCCTTGCCCACTCTGAATTGTTTTTAATACTTTTGTTTATTAAATAGAGCAAACTGTTACCTTGTTTTTTTAAGTAATTTTGATTACTTGTGAAATTAAGTATAGTCTTTTATTTATTAACCATTTAGATATTTTCTGATGTCGATTGCCTGTATTCATACTCTGGCGGTATTCCTATTGAAATGTTAAAATTGTTAGTATTATTTTGAAATACTGTGTATGTATAATTTTTTTTAAGATGAAAGTGCTTTATTGATTACTCTGACTATAAAAGTAATGCATTCTCCTCACGGGTTTGTTTTACTGGGTTTCAAGTCTCAGAGGACAACTCAGTCAATAGGCATAGCATAGTTTGTAAAGATACTGACATCCTAAATTGATGAGTAGCGTCTGGGGTCTTAAAAACTTTTGAGCGGCCATCTAAGATACAACTACTGGCCTGTACTTGTCTGAAGCAAAAGAGAAAGAAGGAAACCAAAGACTCAAAGAAGAAACCAGTCTACAGGATTA
Organism: Trichechus manatus latirostris; assembly: GCF_000243295.1. NCBI lineage: Eukaryota > Metazoa > Chordata > Mammalia > Sirenia > Trichechidae > Trichechus > Trichechus manatus. The sequence goes on from NW_004444330.1 coordinate 176,177, forward strand.
ATAGCTCACATGAACCATGGCCTCATCTATCCTGAGACCAGAAGA
>NW_004444330.1:177893-178804 GCF_000243295.1 Trichechus manatus latirostris
CCCAGGTCATTCCACTTACAACTAAAAAACCCTGGCTATACCCCAACAAGCATATGAAGACTGAAATGTGGAGAGAAAAAGGTAAACTGTCTGGAGACCTTAGGGCTGAAAGGCTACACAGTGGTGAATTCTCTCATTTTCCTTATCACCTCCTATATCACCCAGACAGGGTGCTGCAGAAACTGCCAATCCAGAACCACCAACAGGCACAGGCAAAAAAGCTGCAAGAAAAGTCTGCTTCCCTTAGTCAAAGGACCAGGAAAAGGCTGGCCTAACAACAGGGAACCTTTGTGGCAATGCCCTCCCTACTCCAGTCTGACACCAACGGAATAATCTGTACACTCCCTCAGCACCCACTTATCTGAACCCATGGAAACCAGAAGGAAATAGCATGCAACATTTTTCAAGTACTGAAAGAAAAGAACTGTCAACCTCAAATTCAATATCCTGTGAAAGTATCATTCAGGAATTTAAAGGGAAATAAAAACATTAGCAGACGAAGAAAAATGAAGAGTATTTATTGCTATCAAACCTACCCTTAAAGAATGACTAAAGAAGGAGAGGCAGGGCCAAGATGGCCAAGTAGTCAGACGCTTCTGGTGGACCCTCTTACAACAAAGACCTGAAAAAACAAGTGATTCGATTATATATGGCAATCTGGCAACTCTGAACATAAAATGCAGAGTTGAGGAACCAGACTGAGTGGCAGGGGGAGGGAGAGACAGGAAGCAGTGAGGAGTTGCAAGACCTGATCCAGTGAGAGCCTGAGCCCTTCAGGCCTGATCAGCTCATGGGTGAGCAGTGAGGCAGGCAAGCAGCCGTGTTTGGGAGGCGCGCTTTCCACACTGGGAGAGACCCAGCACCAAAGAGCCTACACAGCCACCCAGAACCAGTGAGAAGCAGCCATCCTC
>NW_004444330.1:198527-200821 GCF_000243295.1 Trichechus manatus latirostris
TAGGGTATTCAGGCTTTTGTTCTTATCTCTTACTCTTATAGCCCAGCTGTGTTATCATCTCTGTCAACCCATCTGTGGTGGAATTTTTGGGCAGGTCTGCTTCAGTGACTGTCTTCCTCTCAGCACACATTTGGCCTCATTCTAACACTCAGTACTTTTTCAAAATTGAATTTAGGTCTGACTCCCCCAACCCCCCCCACCAATTTCTATGAAAATGGATAACAACTAAGTCATTATTTGTCTATCTTGGGTGTGTAATTAAAATTATTACCATTTCATGGTATAGTTTTCTACATGGTACTAATAAGGAAATAATTTTCTATACTGTAGTCACCGGAGAGTGTGTATTTTGCACCTCTGGCCATTATCCAAGCTCTTCCATTTATCAAGCAGACTGTAAGATTAGCTTGGGATTCTTCTTACTTGCTCCAAGGGTCCTAGGACATAATCTCAATTCCAAATATGTCTAAGAATATGGTTTATTTGACAGCACAGTGTATAAACATGTCTCAAGAGAATCAACTCCGGTGATGCTGGGGGCCCCAATTAATTAGACCTATTTCTTCCTGTCTTCCCAGCCATAAATTAAACTTCACTAAACAACAGCATACAGGCTGAAACTGTCCTTTAGGCAGATTTACTTACACTTAACTTCCCTACACTTTTTTTCTGAGAAGTGTATTTGTCTTTCCAGAGTGTCACAGGTAAGGAGCATCCCTGAAGTGCTATTGAATTGTATAGATTAGCAGGTCCGTGGGCACTGCTACCAGTTATCTCATGTTTATGAACTTTTTATCTAGCAATAATTCACTCTGAGCAGGCACTCTGTGTACTCAGTACTGGCACAGCTTCGTGTCCTTCAGGGACCCAAATCAGAACCAGACTGCTGTACCACTAAAATCTCTTGACCATTTTTATTGAGTTGTCTTTTTATTCTTTATATAAGATATTTATATATTCTGAGTAGACATCCTTTGTCAGTTATATGTACTGGGAATATATTTTCCTGGTCCGTGACTTTCGTTTTCCTTTTCTTCATGGTATTTTCTGTTGAGGAACTCTTAATTTCGATGAAGTCCAATTTATCAACTTTTCCTTTTATGGTTAGTGCATCAAAATGGTGTTTTCTTCGTCTTCTTTTTCTTTTTTTCCTATTCAGGAACTCTTTACTCACACCAAGATTGTGAAGATTTTCTCCTATGTTTTCTTCTAGAAGCTTTGTAGTTTTACCTTTAGGTCTATGATCCATTTTTAGTTAATTGTTTTGTGTGTGGTGTGAAGTAGGTAATGAGGTTCACTTTTTCTCCTGTGTAGTTCCAGGGCCATTTGTTGCAAAGTCTTTTTTCCCCCCTCAATGAATTGCCTTGAGGCCTTTGTCAAAAATCAATGCAGATTTCCGCTCCTGGCAAGGATGGAATAAAAAGGACTGAATTTCCCCTCCTGCTGAAAGATGGACAAGATATATGAAGTGATGGTTTCAGGACACTGGGCATCATTCACTGAAGGACAGTGATCCCTGAGGGAAAAAAAAAAAAACAAATGAGGTGAGCCTATGACTGCCTCAGAGTTTCCAGGCTCTGGGATAAGGAATGGGAACCTGGGTAGAGCACAGTGGACTCTCTGAATTGAGGTGAGTGGGCCGAGGTTCCAGGGACACCAAGGCATTTGGAGTTTGTAGGACAGAATAGTGGAAAATATAGAACTGCACAGAGAGAGGATTCCAAAGATCTGTAGAGGGTCCCCTTAAAGTGTTTTGCCGATCAGCACATGCATGCGGAGAGCCTTCCCTAATCTGAGGAAAGACCTGCCTTCAAAGATTAGAGATAATAGTGTCTGGTGCTCAGATATGACCAGGAACATCCAGAGTAGAAAACCTCATGATTCATGGAGCACTGGCTAAATGCACAGAGGAGTCTTACTTCAGAAGTAAGAAGCAATTAACCTTAGACTGAGCACTGCTACAGTCCCACCTAACAAATCTTAAAATCAGGACCTGGAATGATCAAAGTGTTTCTAAGAAACTTGACTGCATCCCAGAACAAAGCTCAGCAACAACAACAAAATTCCAACACTCAATAAAGTAAAATTCACATTGACATTTAATATAAAATTGACAGGCAGACAAAGAAACAGGAAAATTAACATGAAATTAGTAATCGATAAGAAAATGGTACCTGGAAAAATCCCCAAATATTTGAAAATTAAGTAACACACCTCTAAATTGCCAAAGGGTCAATAAAAAAAAATCACATGGGGAATTAGAAAATATTTTTAATTGCATGAATTTGGAAATA
>NW_004444330.1:201831-204264 GCF_000243295.1 Trichechus manatus latirostris
ATATGGCATCACTCAAAATGAGAAGAAACAGCTGCAAACATCCATTAATAACTGGGACGTGGAATATACAAACTATGAATCTAGGAAAATTAGAAGTCATCAAAAATGTCTGCTATGCCAGGAATGACAAACTGAAGAAGAATGGCATCACATTCATCATCGAAAAGAACGTTTCAAGATCTACCCTGAAGTACAGCACTATTGGTGATAGGATAATATCCCTATGCCCACAAGGAAGATCAGTTAATTCAACTATTGTTTAAATTTACACACCAACCACTAATGCCAAAGATGAAAAAATTGAAGATTTTTACCAACTTTTGCAGTCTGAAATTGATCAAACATGCAATCAAGATGCATTGATAATTACTGGTGATTGGAATACGAAAGTTGGAAACAAGAAGGATAGGTAGTTGGAAAATACGATCTTGGTGATAGAAACAATGCTGGAGATTGCATGGTAGAATTTGGCAAGATAAATGGCTTATTGCAAATACCTTTTTAGAACAACATAAATGATGACTATACATGTGGACCTCACCAGATGGAATACACAGGAATTAAACAACTACATCTGTGGCAAGAGGCAAAGGAGAAGCTCAGTATCATCAGTCAGAACAAGACCAGGGACCTACTGCAGAACAGACCATCAATTGCTCATATGCAAGTACAAGGTTGAAGCTGAAGAAAATTAAAAGGCATCCACGAGAGCCAAAGTACGACCTTGAGTATATCCCATCTGAATTTAGAAACCATTTCAAGAATAGATTTGATGCATTGAACACTAATGACCAAAGACCAGATGAGTTGTGGGATGACATCAAGGACACCATACATGAATATAGTAAAAGGTCATTGAAAAGACAGGAAAGAAAGAAAAGACCAAAATGGATGTCAGAAGAGACTCTGAAACTTGCTGTTGAACATAGAGTAGCTGCAGCAAACAGAAAAAATGATCATGTAAAAGAGCTGAACAGAAGATTTCAAATGGCAGCACGAGAAAACAGATTAAAGTATTATAATGAAATATGCAAAAACCTGGAGTTAGAAAACCAGAAGGGAAGAACAAGCTTAGCATTTCTCAACCTGAAATAACTGAAGAAAAAAATTCAAGCTTTGAGTTGAAATATTGAAGGATTCCATGGTCAAAATATTAAATGATGCAGGAAGCAGCAAAAGAAGATGGAAAGAACGAACAGTTACTGTACCAAAAAGCATTGGTCAACATTCAACCATTTCAGGAGGTAGCGTATGATCAAGAACCAGTGTTACTGAAGGAAGACGTCTAAGCTGCACTGAAGGCATTGACCAAAAACAAGGCTGCAAGAAGTGACCAATTGAGATGTTTCAACAAATGAATGCAATGCTGGAAGGACTCACTCATCTATGTCAAGAAATTTGGAAGACAGCTACCTGGCCAACTGACAGGAAGAGATCCATATTTGTGCCCATTCCTAAAAAAGGTGATCCAACAGAATGCAGAAGATATCGAGCAATATCATTAATATCACATCCAAGTAAAATTTTGCTGAAGATCATTCAAAAATGGTTGCAAGAGTACATTGACAAGGAACTGCCAGAAATTCAAGCTGGATTCAGAAGACGATGTGGAATGAGGGATATCATTGCTGATGTCAGAAGGACCTTGCCTGGGGGCAGAGTATATCATAAAGATGTTTACTTGTGTTTTATTGACTATGAAAAGGCATTTGACTGTGTGGATCATAACAAATTATGGATAATATTGCAAAGAACGGGAATTCCAGAACACTTAGTTGTGCTCATATGGAACCTGTACATAGACCAATAGGCAGTTGTTCAAACAGAACAAAGGGATACTACATGGTTTAAAATCAGGAAATGTGTGTGTCAGGATTGTACCTTTCACCATACTTATTAATTCTGTATGCTCAGCAGATAATCCAAGCAGCTGGACTGTATGAAGAAGAATGTGGCATCAGGGTTGGAGGAAGATTCATTAACAACTTTACATTATGCAGATGACACAACCTTGCTTGTTGAAAGCAAAGAGGACTTGAAGCACTTACTGATAAAGATCAAAGATTACAGCCTTCAGTATGTATTACACCTCAACATAAAGAAAACAAAAATTCTCACACCTGGACCAATAAGCAGCATCACAAGAAATGGAGAAAATATTGAAGGTGTCAAGGATTTCATTTATTTGGATCCACAGTCAATGCCCATGGAAGCAACAGTCAGGAAATCAAATGTTGTATTGCAATGGGCAAATCTCCTGCAAAATGTCTCTTTAAAGTGTGAAAAAGCAAAGATGTTATCTTGAGGACTAAGGTTCCCCTGACTCAAGCTATAATATTTTCAATCGCCTCACACATGCAAAAGCTGAACAATGAATAAGGAAGACTGAAGAAGAATTGGTGTCTTTGAATTATGGTGTTGGCAAAGAATATT
>NW_004444330.1:211146-212186 GCF_000243295.1 Trichechus manatus latirostris
TGGACCATTGTTTGACTCAGAGTGGCTTCAGGAACCAGTGGTTTTTTGTTTTTTTTCTCTCAAAACTCAGGGTTCAAAAGGACACCCAAAGACAGTAGCCTGTGTGAGTTACCCTAACCTCCATGAAAGCCAGAAATCTGGATTCAAGGAGAATTACATACAATTCTTTTGTCATTCCTTCCTTTGGATCATGATCTTGCTATAGAATCTTTGATCAAAAACGTTCAGTAATGGTAGTTGGGCACCATCTTGTTTTTAAGATCCCACACACCACACAGTGAACTAGGAAGTAGAACAGAAACACTAACAATAATGTTAGGCCAATTGTCTGAAATAACCAATGAAACCATGACCCTGAGGTCTTTGAACAAAGGAAACAAATCTCATGAGCTATTTGTTTATACATAAGCAGCATCAGTAATAGCTTTTCATGTGCCTCAGCAGCAACTACATTCTGCAAAACTTCGGATTTCATGTTACTACAAATACAGCAACATTTATCTATTAACGCACAAAACTGTTCCTCAAGAGAACTAATATGAAATCTAAAACTGTTCCATTTTGTAAAATCATAGCTGTAACTTTAGACACTTATCTGGTTATGATAGTTACCAACAGGAACTTCTAGAGAGTTACAATATCTAAACCCATTAGTTAGATAATTTAGGAGAAAGGAAAATGGTTTCTTACATCCAGAAAGCAGGGCCTTAAAATATCAGCAGTATTCTCACATAAAACCCATAGTAATCTTTTCATTTACTCAGTCTTATGTAGTTAATTTCTGTTCCATGTGATTCTGTATCAGCCATAGTCAGCTTCTGTATAGGAGTTCTGGAAATTTTATTCACTCTAGTCACAGTCCTTTTCATAAGTCCAATATAGTCCTTCATTTTGTTGAGATATTTTGGTCAAACATTCTCAGGAAATCAGCAAAGTAAAAACTTTATCTGCAGATGACAAAAGTTAATATGGCCATGATTAATTTATAAAAATAATACTCTTAATAGTGAAAGACCTGATAGAAATTAATTACAAGCATA
>NW_004444330.1:213527-215149 GCF_000243295.1 Trichechus manatus latirostris
TTTCTATTTTTTGGCTTCTTAAAGTTCCCCTACAATAGAGAGAACTTGTTTACGGTTCTATGATTGGGATCCACCCAATATCTGATAACTATAGTAAAGCAGCAATTTTTCTTATCTTTTATCTTTAAAAAAAGGTCTCTACCTAGTTGGAAGGGGTCTTTCGAAAGCTTCCGTGGAACTATATGACCTTGGAGACTGGGGGCTGGGGAGGCCTGATAGCGTACCCTGCCCTCCCTATTTTTTAACTTGTGGTGGAAGACAAGATTTGATCATTCCAATTCATTTACATACGTTTAAGTTCACCTAGACATTTTGAAAGGCGAAAGATAACTAATTTCTTTCCTTTTTACTATTCTGGAACTACTTCTTTTACTTTAAGACAAAATTATTCTTTTTCCTTAAATAAAATGTTTCATATACCTAGCTTAGGTTACTTAGAAAGGTTTCACTTTTAAGACTGACATAGTATAGATCTTAGGGTACTTTTCAAATAAACTGATTTATATCAGTTTCTGCAAGTAGTTACTAAAAATCTGAATCATAAAACAGACACAATACACAGTTACTCTGGATAAGGAAAGAACTGAGGTTCTAAGACAGCCTTACAAAAAACAGCAATTCTCAGCCATAGCCTCTGTCTTCGTCATTTAGTGCTGCTATAACAGAAATACCACAAGCGAATGGTTTTAACGAAGAGAAGTTTATTTCCTCAGTTTAAGTAGGCTAAAAGTCCAAATTCAGGGCGTCAGCTCCAGAGGAAGGCTTTTTCTCTCTGTCAGCCTTCTTCCCTTCAGTGTTCCCCTGGACTAGGAGCTTCTCTGCACAGGGACCCCGGTCCAAAGGACGCACTCTGCTCCCAGCACTGCTTTCTTGATGGTATGAGGTCCCTCTGTCTCTCTGCTCACTTCTGTCTTTCTGTCTTTTATATCTCAAGAGATTGCCTCAGGACACAATCCAATCTTGTAGGCTGAGTCCTGCCTTACTAACACAACTGCCATCCATCCTCCCTCATTAACATCATAGAGGCAGGATTTACAACACATAGGAAAATCACACAGTACCGGGAATCATGGCCCAGCCAAATCGACACACATTTTAATTCAATCCATGACAGCCCTCCAACCTGATACAAGACAGAAACTTAGACACAATGCTCTAGACCAGAAGCAAGCTCTCAGGACAAAAAGAGACAGAAAGACCACATAAACTTACTGAACAATACCGCATAAAACAAGGATATGGGGATCCTAGTTTTTTAAAGTATAGCAGTTTTTGCTAAGATCCACTCAATTCAATGGAAAAAAAAAAAACAGGTTCTAGATAAAACTTAATAACTTGCCAGAGCCTCAGATGGAGGAATATTAGACCTTTTGACAAAACCTGAGCATCAAGCAAAGTTCCCCAAAGAGGAGGAGACAACACAAATGAAAGCTTATTTTCCCAAAGTAGTCGCTGAAATTCCAAATAACTTCTAGTATATTCAGTTTATAGTGTTTTTAAATGTGAACCCTAAACCAGCATCTCAGTAGCAGGGGGAAATCTAGGCTCATTTGTCAAAGATGTTAGGCTCTAAGGTTCAAGCTTTTGGTTTTCCTTCTTTTTGAACTTAATTCATTCTGATG
>NW_004444330.1:216555-217325 GCF_000243295.1 Trichechus manatus latirostris
TAAGTCTTTAAAAGAGCACAATGCTCAAGGCACATTCTTTACTAATTAAGCTAAAGTATTGTTTGCTTTAAAGAACACTTTAGAGGGTATTTTCAGTTTAAGGTTTAAAGATTGTCTCAGAACAATAGTTTCAGGGGTTCGTCTAGCATCAATGGCTCCGGAAAATCTGGATTCTATGAGAATTTGAAATTCTGTTCTGCATTTCACACCTTTTTGATCAAATTTCTGTCATAGAATTTTTTATCCAAATGTTCTATAATGGTTGCTGGGAACCATCCAGTTATTTTAGTCTTGTGGCAAAGGAGGCAGTTGTTCATGGAGGCAATTAGACAGGCATTGCATTTCCTCCTCTGATTCCAGATTCTCCTTTCTTTGATGCTCCAGGTGAATAGAAACCAATTGTACCTTGAGTGGACTTTTGCAGGCTTTCAAGACTCTAAGCACTACACAACGAACTGGAAGGTGGAATAGAAGCACTAAAAACAATAGTAGGTCAGTTAAATTGGATGTCCCATGAAACTGTGACCTTAAACCTCCAAACCAGCAAACCAAGTCCCATGAGGGAGGTGATTGGTTGTACCTAAGCAGCCTCAGCAGCTGATCTTTTTGTCATTGTTGTAAATATATCTATTACACATTTGCCAATTCACATATTTACAGGTGTACAATTTACTGATATCAGTTACATTAATCAGCTGTGCAACACTTACCTTAATGAGAACTTACCGTCACCATAAAGTGAAACAGCGCTCCGTAAGCAACTAAGCTCT
>NW_004444330.1:218718-220101 GCF_000243295.1 Trichechus manatus latirostris
CAAGGTGTTTGGATGTGTCTAGGAAGCCTCTATGACTTTGCCTTGGTCACGTTGTGCTGACTTCCACCATAACAGCTGTGCCATTTTGCATTCCTATCAACAATGAATAAGGGTTCCAATTTCCCCACATCCTTACCAACATTGGTTATTTTGCTTTTTTGTTTATCTTAGCCATCCTAGTTGGAGTGAATGGTATCTTATTGTGGCTTTTGACTTGTATCTCTCTGATGGCTAATGACGTTGAGCATCTTTTCATGTGTTTGGTACCATTTGAATATTCTCTTTAGTGAAATATCTATTCAGGTCCTTTGCCCACTTTATGATTGGATTATTTGACTTTTTGTTGTTAAGTTGTCAAAGTTTTATATATATTTTTATTATTAGATTCTTATCAGATATGTGATTTCCGAAGATATTCTTCCAATCGGTAGCTTGTCTTTTCACTTTTTGGTAAAGTCTTTTGATGAACAAAAGTATTTAATTTTTTGAGGTCCCATTTATTTATTTTGTCTTTCGGTGTTCATGCTTTTCTTATTATATTAGTTATCCTTAAAAACTAGGCCCAACAGCCTTGCCCCTGCATTTTCTTCTGAGAATTTTATGGTTTTACTTTTTCATATGCAGGTCCTTAATCCATTCTGAATTTGTTTTTGTATATGGTGTGAGGCATGGATCCTATTTCATTTTTCTGCATGTGGAAATCCAATTTTCCCAACACCATTTATTGGGGAGACACTTCTTTCCCAACTGAATGGACTTAGCACCCTCATCAAAACTAAGTTGACCATAGATACATGGGTTTATTTATAGACTGTCAATTCTGTTCCATTGATCTGTGTGTCTGTTATTATACCAGTACCAGCCTGTTTTGTTGACTGTAGTTATATAATATGTTTTGAAATCAGGAAGTGTGAGCCCTGCTACTTTATTCTTCTCCTTTAAAATTGCTTTAGCCACTCAAGAACTCTTGCCATTCCACATAAAGTTGAGGATTGGATTTTCCGTTTCTGTAAAGAAGGCTGTTGGTATATTGATAGAGATTACATTGAATCTGTAGATCATTTTAGGTAATAATTGACATCTTAACAATAATAAGTCATCCAATCAATGAACATGGAACATCTTTCCATTTATTTAGGTCTTCTTTAATTTCATTCAGGAGTGGTTTATAATTTTCATTGTATAAGTCTTTCATATCCCTGGTTAAATTTATTCTTAGGTATTCTCTTAGATACTTGGAATCCAAATTTTCCTTACAGGTTTCCAATAGCTGGTATATACAAACCCAAATGATTTTTGTTCATTAACCTTGTACCCTATAACTTTGCTAAATTCCTATGTTATCACTGGAAACTTTCTTGTGGATTCTTTGGAATTTTTTGT
>NW_004444330.1:221445-224015 GCF_000243295.1 Trichechus manatus latirostris
AAAAAAATACCAAAACGGATGTTAGAAGAGACTCTGAAACTTGCTCTTGAATGTAGGTTAGCTAAAGTGAATGGGAGAATGATGAAGTAAAAGAGTTGAACAGAGTATTTCAAAGGACGGCTCCAGAAGACAAAGTAAAGTATTATAATGAAATGTGCAAAGACTTGAACTTAGAAAACTAAAAGGGAAGAACATGCTTGGCATTTCTCAAGTTGAAAGAACTGGATAAAAAATTGAAGCTTCTATTTGCAATATTGAAGGATTCTACAGGCAGAAATTTGAATGATGCAGGAGGCATCAAAAGAAGATGGAAGTAATACACAGAATCGTTGTACCAAAAAGAATTGGTTCACGCTCAGCCATTTCATGAGGTAGCATATGATCAAGAACTGATGGTACTGAAGGAAGAATTCCAAGCTGCACTGAAGGCATCAGTGAAAAACAAGGCTCCAGGAATTGACAGAATACCAGTTGAAATGCTTCAACATACAGATGCAGCACTGGAATTACTCACTTGTCTATGCCAAGACATTTGGAAGACAGCTACCTGGCCAACTGACTGGAAGAGATCAATATTCATGCCCATTCCAAAGAAAAGTGATCCAACAGAATGTGGACATTATCTCACAATATCATTAATATCACATGCAAGCAAACTTTTGCTGAAGAAATTTAAAACAGCCACACTAAAAGGAAAACTGTCAGAAATTCAAGCCAGATTCAGAAAAGGACGTGGAATGACAGATATCATTGCTGATGTCAGATGGATTTTGGCTGAAAGCAGCGATACCAGAAAGATGTTTACCTATGTTTTATTGACTATGCAAAGGCATTTGACTATGTGGATCATAACAAATTATGGATAATATTCAGAAGGATTGAAATTCCAGAACACTTAATTGTGCTAATGCAGAACCTGTACATATATCAATATGCAGTTATTCAAAAAGAGAAAGGGGATACTGCATGGTTTAAAATCGGAAAAGGCATGTGGTTGTGTTGTATCCTTTCACCTTATTTTTTCAAGCTGTATGCTGAGCAAATAATCCAAGAAGCTGGACTATATGAAGAAGAATGTGGCATCAGGATTGGAGGAAGACTCGTTAACAACCTGTGATATGCAGATGACACAACCTTGCTTGCTGAAAGTGAAGGGGACTTGAAGTGCTTTCTGATGAAAATCAGAGACTACAGCCTTCAGTATGGATTACAACTTAACATAAAGAAAACAATAATCCTCATGACAGGACCAATAAGAACATCACGATAAACAGAGAAAATTTTGAAATTATCAAGGATTTCATTTTACTTGGATTCACAGTCAACACCCATGGAAGCAGCAGTCAAGAAATCAAATGATGTATTGCATTGGGTGGTTTTACTGGAGAAGACTTCTTTAAAATCCTAAAAAGCAAAGATGTCACTTTGTTGACTAAGGTGCACCTGACCCAAGCCATGGTATTTTCAATCACCTCATATGCATGTGAAAGCTGGAACATGAATAAAGAAGACCAAAGAAGAATTGATGCATTTGGATTATGGCGTTGGCAAAGAGTGTTGAATATACCATGGACTGCCAGAAGAACGAACAAGTCTGTCTTGAAAGAAGTACAGCCAGAATGCTCCTTAGAAGCGAGGATGGCAAGACTGTCTTACTTTGAACATGTTTGTTACCAATCCTTGCAAAGGACATCATGCTTAGTAGAGGGTCAGTAAAAAAGAGATAGACCCTCAGTGAGATGGATTGGCACAGTGGCTGCAACAATGGGCTCAAACATGCCTACTATTGTGAGGATGGCACAGGACTGAGCAATGTTTTTGTTCTGTTATACATTGGGTCACTGTAAGTCGGAACTGACTCGACAGCACCTAAGAGGATCATGTCATCCACGAATAGAGATAATTTTACTTTTTCTTTTCCTATTTGAATACTTTTTATTTGTTGTTCTTGTCTTATTTCTCTGACTGGGACTTCTAATACACTACTGAATAGGAGTGGTGAGAGGAGGCACCCTTGTTTTGTTCATAATTTCAAGGGGAAAGCTCTCAGTCTTTCTCCATTAATTATAATATTGGCTGTTGGTTTTTCATACCAAACCAAACCCGACCCATTGCCATTGAGTCGATTCCAACTCATAATGACCCTATCGGACAGAATAGAACTACCCCATAGGGTTTCCAAGGCTGTAACCTTTATGGAAACAGACTGCCGCATCTTTCTCCCGTGGAGTGTGGCTAGTGGGTTTAGTCTGCTGACCTTCAGGTTAGCAGCTGAGTGCTTAACCACTGTGCCACTAGGGCTTCTTAGTTTTTCATAGATGCCCTTCAATCATACTGAGGAACTCTCTTCTATTCCAATCTTGTTGAGGGTTTTCATCAAGAAGTGTGTTAGATTTTATAAAATACTTTTTCTTCATCCATAGAGATGATCATGGTTCTTTTCCTTTGTTCTATTGATGGGGTGTATTACATTAATGTTGAACCCTCCCTACATTCCTGGAGTAAATTCTAGTTTGTCATGGTGTATGACTCTTTTAATATGCTGTTGGATTCTGTTCACTAGTATTTTG
>NW_004444330.1:228608-229973 GCF_000243295.1 Trichechus manatus latirostris
CTGCTAGTTGTCTGCTCCTTATCTACTTCCTCCTCTTCCTTTCTAAGAGAATCTCTGTATCACTGGGGGTGGCAATGTGTCTAACCCTAACGAACAAATGAACAAACAGCAGCAGCAAAAAATAACAACTGCATTTCCCAGCCTGCCTTGCAGTTGGGCGGCCATTGAGATTGGGAAGAAGATGCTGGGTGGGATTTGAGGGAAAGTCTTTGAAAGTAGCAAGCTCCTTTTGCCCTTCTCTTCATCCTAACACCAGGGACAGGACATAATGGTTGGAGCAACAGCAGCCATATTAGAAATATAGGTTGAAATTTTCACCCTAGGAATGGTGGAGGAGAGAGTAGGAAAGATCCTCGTTTCTAGCCTTGGACTTGTCGTTATGAAAGACAAAAGTACACCATTGTCTTGTTTAAGATAATGTCATTTGGGTTTTCTGTTACCTGCAGATGAATTAGATTCCCAGAGATACATGTATTAATAAAGTTTTTCTTCTAGTTTCAAGTTTTTCATTTAAAAATAAGAGTGTGTGTGTGGGAAGGGGTGGTGTTGATTATATCTTAGGCCTCTCCAGATATCAGCCCAGCACTCATTACCACTAAGAGAATTTTGAGCCCCTGCTGAAGAGTCTTTTCATGGCCTCCTTCATGTCCTTGTTCCTCAGGCTGTAGATGAAGGGGTTTAGCATGGGGATCACCACAGTGTACATGATGGTTGCTAGTGTCCTGGGCTAAGAAGGAGTCGGGGTCGTACGTATATCCTCAGGACAGTTCCGTAGAACAGGTTGACCACAGACAGGTAGGAGCAACAAGTAGAAAATGCCTTGCGTCTTCCTGGGGCAGATGGAATCTGCAGAACAGCTACAGCAGTGCAGATGTAGGACACCATGATGAGCACACAGGGGCCCACGCACAGGACCACGGCAGCCAGGAACACATGCTGATTGACACGTGTGTCTGAACAGGCAATCTTCATGAGAAGGTAGGCATCACAGTAAAAGTGAGAGATCTCCTGGGCAGAGGAGCAGAAGGTTAATCTGCTCATGAAGAGCGTGTGGACTAGGGAGATGAGGCTGGAACATGTCCACACCAGAATGGCCAGTCCCCCACACAGCTGGGGGGTGATGATGTTGATGATGAGATACTGCAGGGGGTTGTAGATGACAACGTAATGGTCCAGTGCCATGACCGCCAACAGAAAGGTGTCCATGTGGGCAAAGGAGATGAGGAAGTACATTTGAGTCAGGCAGTAGGGGTAGGAGATAGTCCATGTTCTTGACACATGGTTAACCAAAAGCTTGGGGATGAGATTGGTGGTGAAGCAGATGTCGACAAAGGAGAGATTAGTGAGGAAGAAGTACATGGGACT
>NW_004444330.1:231083-240969 GCF_000243295.1 Trichechus manatus latirostris
GACTGTTGTGGTTTCTGGCTGTGGGAAAATGTCAGGAGATGCTGTTTCTAACCTTGCCTTCCCCACTGAGGAGCAGGGGGATCTCACACAGCCTCTTCACTGCTCCGGGCCTCCGTTCTGCATCTACAAAGACTTTGTACCACATGGCCCCAAAGCCCCTTTCTGGTGAGGGCTTCACACCTTCAGGATCCCATTGTGTGAAACTCAACAGACCAAACCTCCTGTGGCTCTTGTCTTGCATAGTAAGCCCAGAATTATATCTGCCCACCCTGCTCCCAGCCACCAGCATGTCTCACCCAGGACACTGCAGCAGTGGTTTCCATTCTTGCCTGACTACTGGCGTTTCTCCCCTCAGCAGTTGGCATCATCTTTTAAAAATATAAACAGATTGTGACGCTCTTCTGCTCAAAATGCCCCAAAAGATATCCATCACACTCAGACTAAAGTCCACCCTCCTAACCTCAGCCAACTGGGCTGGTTCCCATTTACTTCCCTGACTGCATTTTCCTGCCAGTCACACAGACTTTAAGTCCTTCTACCTCAGGACCTTTGCACTGGCTGTTTGCCTGACTGGCATATTCTCCACCTGGACCTTCACATGGTTCATACCCTCTTGTCATTTCTGCCTCTGTTCTCTTTGTCAGTACAATTTTAAGTAATCCTCTCCCTCCATAATCTCCTTTATGGTCTAGTTTCCCCTAAGAGGCTGTGGCCTCCTGAGAACAGTGAAGTGGCTGTTTTGTTCCCAGTGCCTGGAACAATGCCTGGCATATGGTAGGTGCTCAACAAATTAGTCAAATTAAAGAATGAATTTTCACAAAAGGTATTGCACACCAAAATCTACCAGTATAAAATGCAGACACTGTGTTTGGTGAGAAATGTTTTGTTGTGATTAAAGAACACATTTAAGATATAAAATTTGGCTTAAAGGATCAAAAGCAGGAATTTCTAAGTGAGCGGAGTGGAAAGTCAGCTGTGTTGAATAAGTGGCAGTGTGTACAAGTTCAACGTTACATGTCAATGGGAATTCCCTCAAATAATGTATCTGGAGAGTGAATTGTGTGGTCTTCATGTGATTTTAGACCAGAGGGGGCAAACTGGCTCTTGTGAACCAGACCTGGCCCACAGACCAGATGTATTTGGTTTGGATCCTTAATGTTTTACAAAACATTTCATATTTTCTGGTACTTTACAAATCGAGGATTTTATATAAAACCTGGAATATCAGCAGACCTTCCTCTTATTGAAAAATCAGCAGACCTGGTGACATTGGACACCCATTCTTGCAATGCCAGCAACCAGCTGGGAAAGGGGATAACTAATACTCACTGAGTGCTTAAACCAGTAAACCAGTTGCTGCTGAGTCAACTCCAACTCCTGGTAGACCCATATGTGTCAGAGTAGAAGTGTGTTCCATAGGGTTTTCAATGACCGATTTTTCATAGGTAGATCATCAGGCATTTCTTTTGAGGCACTTGTACCTCAAACCTTTCTGTTAGCAGCCTAGCGTATGACTCCTTTGTACCACCCAGGGACATCTACTGAGCACTTACCATGTGGTAAACCATCCCTGTGCTGAGCTCTTTCACAAAGATTTCTTGCGTTTTTTTTTTCAGAGCCTTCCTCTGCAGTAAGTTTTATAAATGTCCCTGTTCACATGAGACAGAGGAGGCACAGAAGAATTAAGTGCCTCATGCAGAGTAGCATAGCTAGTGGGCCCTACTCTCCAGGCCCCCGCCCCTACTGCTGTCTGTTCTCACACCCTCACTGAGGCTGGATGTCAGCTGATTGTCATGGCCTTGGTTGCCTCCTGCTCTGGTCCCTGGAGTCACTCAGGAAAAGTCTACTCACTTGCCACATGGCATCCTTCCAGTATCTGATGGAAGCTGCTGTGATTTCTCAAAATTTCCTTATCGCCAGGCAGTATAAATTCTGAAATATTTTTGAAAACTGGGATGAAGAATTTGGGCAAAGTTCAGTAGGTTATTGAAAGTTTACTTTGATTTTAGGCACAGAGTTACTCACATCTACAATTTCAAAAAGAAAACTAAATACAATGTTTATTCAGACCTCAGCGTAATGTTGTCAGCATCACAACCCTGTCCCTGACCCCTTCCTCCTGCCAAAAAAAAAAAAACAAAAAACCAAACCCATTGGTGTCGAGTTGATTCTGACCCATAGCAACCCTAGAGGACATAGTAGAACTGCCTCATAGGGTTTCCAAGGAGAAGCTGGTGTATTTGAACTGCCAATCTTTTGGTTAGCAACCGTATCACTTAACCACTGTATCACCAGGGCTCCACTCCACATGCCAGTTCTCTGTATAATAAGTAGATAACAAGTCAAAATAATTACTTATTTTTATTTGAATGATTTATTTACAAAAATCTTACAATAAATAGGATTTCTCAAGACTAATTTTTGTTCTCACTACAATAAATTTTAAGACATGGCTGAATGTTTTTCATAATAAAAAATTACTTGAATTTACCAGGCAGTTCTTGGATACTGTTATGTTCTATAGAGGAAATTTTCTTGTAATTGTGCTGTTATATAGTGGGATTTGATCTGGACGATCATGTGAATTCTTAAGGGACATCTGTGGCTACTTTCATGCAAATTCAAGTAAAATGAAATGGTAGAAAGTATGAGACTTTCAGCCAGTTAATTTCTCCATCATCAGGCAGGCAAATGTGTAGCACTCTGCTAGTCATTTTGGGACCACCAGAGAACACAGGACAACCGCTGCCCTCCAGCACACAGCAACAACAAACTCATAGTTGATCAGATTCAAGCCAAGGAGGATCTAATACAATTGAGACATGTTGAAAACCCACGATGAGCTGTAAAAACGGTGCCTGGCTTGTGAGGGAAACACTGTGGGGAAAGTGAGACAATAAAGTGTGCTTTTGAAATATTTTCTTAAAAAAATCCACCTTGCCTTGTGTTTTATTTAGTAGTGTTAAAACATAAAGCATTCTTTCTATTTGTGGAGCACCTTGCACTACACAGGGCCCCTCTCCTATTGCACCTGTCCTGCCCCCTCTAGTCCTCCATTGAACACATGGGGAGGTGGGACCTAGAAATCAAGCAATTCTGGCACTTCCTAGTCTGCCCTGGCTCATCTTTAGTCTTGAAACAGGTTTGATTTCTGAGCAAATTACTCACTGTCAGTTTCCTCATCCATACAATGGGGATAATATGGTGAGGAACAGGAAGATGATAGATTTAAAATGCCTAGCACAGTACTTGTGAAACAAGAAGTCAAGGATCACATCAGATACCATGAAGAGTATCCAAAGAATGAAGCCTTAAGTGCCAAACCCTTCTCATACAGGTCATTAGATAGGAGATGTGATATGAGATGTGAATTTGCTAAACACATACCGAGGTGATGCCTGTGTCTGAGGAACTCTCCCATCCCTGCTTTCTTCTTAATATGCTACCTGTGCTGATCTTACCTCCTTTTTCTAGGTTTGGTGCTTTCCCTTCTCCCCTCCAGGAGCTGGCTGGAGAGTAGTGATTGACCAACCTGTAACAGGGGAACTTGGGTCAGGGGATGTGAGCAGGTGAAATGGAGAGGATCAACCTCCTCCCATGGGAGCAACTTTGCCTGGAACCTCTCTGGAAGTTACAGTGTTTTCCTCTGTGATGTCACCTTCAATGGTGGAGACCTACTCCTTCCCAAAGCATTTGGCTCCTTTTTGAGCTCTTCTGTTTAAAATTGTATAGATTAGGGATTTAGGGTGACCCTGACGTCTGATTTGTAGGCAGAAAAGAGTCATGGTTTGGGGCAAACTTGATGAAGTCATTGTGTGAAAGGCAAACTCCTAGTTTAGGGGACATGAAACTCTGCAATTACCGGAATGAGGTGGCCAGTTAAACATATCAGGGCCACTCGGGGCCACTCTAAGAGTTATGGAGCCCTGACAGAGAAGTAGTTAAGCGTTTGGCTGCTAACCAAAAGGTTGGCAGTTCGAACCTGCCAGTGGCTCCTTGGAAACCCTATGAGGAAGTTCTGCTCTGTCCTGTATGGTTGCCATGAGTCGGAATCCAGTCGATGGCAATGGGTTTTTTCTAAGAGTTATTGGTGTGACTGAATTTTGCACTTTCTATTCTTATGGGATTAATTGATGAGGCATAGCACTTTCAGGCAACAATTGAATAACATCTAAAAGAGTGTAGCTGATATAAATTTATAAAGAATTTTTCTCCATACATTACCTGATTTATCCTTTCTGCAGCCGTGCATGGTAGTTGGGTAGCAAGTGCAATCACTCCATGAATAATTAGAGAGAGCCAAAGCTGAGCAAGGTTGAGAGGAGATCATATGGTTATAGACTTGTGGGCAGCAGCCTTCCCTCTTCTCACTGTTCTGAGGTGGGGAGCAGTATCTGGGGTCCTGGGCAGTGCATTTTGTCTTCTTATCCTTTGAACTTGAGCGCAGTCCCCTTCCGTGGGTGTGTAGAGGTTTTATGGTCCCTACCATTGCATGAACCCCCAGAGCCCCTTATTAAAGGCAATCCACAAAGGAATGTGTCTATGTTCTACATATAAACACATATAAACCAGCTTTCCCAGGGGCTAAAGAAGAAAGCAATATAATTGTCGTTCATACTGTCGATCAGGGATATAAGAGTTTTTCCTCTTGGGGATTTTCAAGGGATGTGAGCCTCTGTGATCAACATTCACTGAAGAAGGCTGAGTGTGTCCTTTGCAAATATTCTCCAGCTTGTTTTGACCTCATCAAAGGACTGGGGATAGAAGTACAGAATCCATATCCCAATTTAGAGCAGACCCACTTTATCCTCTGGTATTTCATGTTATGGATTGTTTAGTTTGGTTAGACACTCCTTCTTCCTCTTGCTCCAGATGAGTAGAAACCAATTGTTGTGTCTTGGATGGCTGCTTGCGAGGCTTTAAAACCCCAGAGACTATGCAATGAACTAGGAGGTAGAACAGAAGCACTAAACATATTATTAGGCCAATTAACTGGGATATTCCATGAAACCATGACCCTAAACCTCCAAACCAAGGAACCAAATCCCATGAGGTGTTTGGTTGTACATAAGCAGCCTCAACAGCTACTCTTTTTTATTTTTATTTTTTGTCATTGTTGTACATGTATTTATCACACAATATTTGCCAGTTCAATTCAGTTGAAGACAACTGGCCAGGTATTTTGTAGATTGTTTCTCAATTTTGGTTTCTCTAATGTTTTCCTCATGATTGCACTGTCATTATGGTTTGAGAGAAAGAATACCACAAAGGTGAAGTACTCTTCTTATCACATCTATCAAGGTGTACATGATATCAACAACGACTTATCACTAATGATGTTAACCTAAATCACTTGATTAAGGTGGTGTTTGCCAAGTGTCTCCACTGTAAAGTTATTTTTCCATTTCCATAAGATTCTTTGGAAGCAAGTCATTAAGTCCAGCCCATACATAAGGAGGAAGGAGAGGATTAAGCTCCACCTCCTGGCAAGGGCAGGAGAAACTTGTATCAGGGGATGTGTATATTTGGAATTCTTCCACAAGGAAAACTTGTCCCTTCAGCATTTATTTGTGTATCCAATCATTTATTTTTATTAGTATGTATATCATGTATATTTTATAAGCCAGAAAAAAACAAACCTATTGCCATCCAGTGGGTTCTGACTCATAGCAACCCTATATAGGGTTTCCAAGGCTGTAAATCTTTGCAGAAGCAGACTGCCAAATCTTTCTCCTGCAGAGTGGCTGATGGGTTCTAACTACCGGCCTTTTGTTTAACAGCCGAGCACTTAACCACTGCACCACCAGGGCTCTTTCAATTTTATTTTATACTCTGGGTTATAATCCAGTACTACTTTATTTTATATTTTGGGTTATAATCTAATACTACTTTATTTGCTGCTCAGATTGTTCCAGCTTTGGCCATTGGGACCTCTTTCAGGTTGACTCCTGTGTCCTTTTGACATGCTCACATCCACTCTTTTTTTAGGACTTTCTTATGCTACCAGATACTGCAGGCTCATCTTGTATTTTCCCTGCCCTAGGCCTAGAATCAGCCATTTCTTCAAGGAGCCTGGACCAGTACTTTTTGACCAGCAAGATGTTAAGCCTGCAGTTTAGAGCAAATAAAAGATGGCCTGTTTTGAAAATGAGTTCACTCACACATGGAAAGTTTATTGAAATAATCAGATTATTAGGAATCAGAGTTCACCAATTAGACAAAACCGGCTTTCAGTACTCATGTGGCAATTCAAAGGTCAATGCCCAGAATAAAGCGACCTGCTAAAACTGATTGACATTGCGAGTGATAAAGTACAGAGAAAGCTTAGTTTCTGCCCTTAAGACAGGGAGCAATAAGATACTACAAGCAGGAAAATAACAGTCTCTACAAGGTTGCGAATAGGAGCCCTGGTGGCATAATGGTTAAGCACTCAGCTGCTAATCCTGAAAGGTTGGTTGTTCGAACCTACTAGCCGATGAGTGGGAGAAAAGACCTGGTGACCTACTCTCAGCTGCTGGGTGGGAGAAAAGACCTGGTGATCTGTTCCTAAAAAGATTTCAGCCTAGGAAACCCTATTTGGCAGTTCTACTGTGTCCTGTAGGTTCGCTATGAGTCAGAATCGACTCAACAGCACACAACAACATGGTTCCAATAGCCAGTAAGTGGCAGGAAGGGCTTCTTCAGCTCATAGCAGAGATAGTACTGATCTCTCCCAGAAGGCTTTCTGACAGGCTTGGCCTTGAAGTAGACACTTGAAGGACATGTTGGAGGGAGGTTGTTGTGGACTGAACTGTGTACCCCAAAAATACGTGTTGTAAATCCTAATCTCTATGCTTGTGGTTATAATCCCATTTGGGAATCGGTTATCTTTGTTGTGTTGAGACAGAATTGTGTAGAGTATAATTTGAGTCAATCTCTTTTGAGATATAAAAGAGATTAAACAAGCTAGCAGAGCAGAGATGGGGTAAGATAGATGCCAAGACACTTGGAGGTCTCCAAGGAACCAGGAAGCAGAAGCTGAAGAGTCAAGGACCTTTCTCCAGAGTCAACACAGACAGAAAGCCTTCCCCTAGGGCCAGTGCTCTGAATTTGGACTTCTAGCCTCCTAAATTGTGAGAAAATAAATTTCTGTTTGTTAAAGCCACCCATTTGTGGTATTTCTGTTATAGCAGCACTAGATAACTAAGACAGAGGTGATTCTATGGAACTTGAAAAATACATTGAAAGGCCATGAAATGGTGAAGTCCCTGCTCTTTCTGGGGAGAACAGTGTCTGGGGAGCTGTGCTGGGAAGAGAGATGAGCCTCTATTTCAACATTCAGTAAGCTAAAGGTAAAACGTTTCTCCCCAAGTTGTTTTAATTGTCTTGCAAAAAAAACTGGTCTCTAAGGGCTAATTAGTATTGGATGAAAGTTGTCTATGGGGAAGAGGGAATACTGCCTCCCAGCAGTCCTAGGTGCAGAAGAGGAGGCTCATGGCACAGACCTGGTCTTTGCTAACTCAGGCCTTGTAGGGTGAATCCCCAGATGCAAATCCAATCCTGCTTCACCCACTGCTCCCAGGGAGACTCTATCAACCTGGCATTGTGTCTGCTTCCAGGGAGAGAGGGCAGTAGAGGTCCTGCATGATGCTAAGCTTTAATTTATGACCAGTTGATGTCCTGAAAGTGCCTCAAGCATAGGGAATGACAACTAGCAGTGATTCCATCTGTTCGCTTGGAGTGAACTCATGTCCCTCATGTACTGGCCCATGAGAA
Organism: Trichechus manatus latirostris; assembly: GCF_000243295.1. Classification (NCBI taxonomy): domain Eukaryota; kingdom Metazoa; phylum Chordata; class Mammalia; order Sirenia; family Trichechidae; genus Trichechus; species Trichechus manatus. Next base: position 238,839 of record NW_004444330.1, read on the forward strand.
TAAATGCAGGGAGCCAGCAAAGAAGCAGTAGAAGGTGGTTCCCAGCAGTAAAAAGGCTTGAAGACCTGAGGCTCGTGTAGAATTCACCAGTGTATGACCTCTCACAATGGTCAGACTCAGCAAAACAGAACCTTTCCCTCTTTTCTGCTCACACCATGCTACTGACATTTTAAGGGTTTCTTCTACCCTTTTAGGCATGCCTTTCTGTATGGTGAATGCTGACTTCACCCCTGAGATAAATTGGGGGGAGGATGTGGATGGAGAGTGATTTTCTCTTTGACTCTGCACCCTCTAGTGAGTTCACTGACCTCCCTTTATCACCATCCTCCCCGCACCCAACTTTTAACTGATAATTGAAGGAGAGAGGGACTGAGAAATAATAAGTCCTATAGCCCAAACATGGCTCTTTCCATTCAACTCTGCTGCCTCCCTGGGTCCCAGAATTGAGTAAAGTATTTCCCAGTTCTGGTGTAATCTCATCACTCATTTTGTTCACTAGGTTACAAATGCTCCAGCTCTGATTTTTGGTGTCGAAGAATGTTCACTTCCCAGTTTCCCATTCAGACTTGCCCACCACGTCACCAATGGTTTTTCAATATATATTTATTTAGGATGGATAAAAACTCTACTGACCATTACAGGAGATATACCCATGCATAAGCTATGATACTTTCTCAAAATGAGCGTGTAATGTAATAATGGAAAGAGACATGTATGCATATATGTGTAATTCAAGGAAGAACATTATGGGAACAAAATGAGTCATAAAGCCTTAAACACCAACACTGAACTACTTTTAAAATAAAACTTACAGTTCAGACAAATACATCAAATTTATAGGTGCAATCAGTTCCCATTGTCCCTAAGATGTATTCCCCTGAGAAGCACTGTGTTGTGTGTTCCATGCATGTCTGGGATGTGATTAGTAAATGAATTAAGGGAAATGTAAAATTACTATAATTTTTAAAAACCAGAGAAGTCTCTCATGAGATAATGAAAGAGGAAGAGAATTAGGAGAGACAAGTCATGGAAGAGAAAAATATCTGAGTTGATGCAAAATAGAACTGTAAATATAAGTGGAGGTCAGATCATATTAGGCATTGAGTTTGAAGATAAGGATATTTGGATTTATCCTGCAGAGAGGCTTATTCAGTGTTTTCTATATGTATTGTCTGACAGGATGCAGTCAGTGCTATAGGAGGATTAAACTGATGCGTTGTGAAGGATAGATTTACACAAGGAGAAACGGGAGGTAGTGAGACCCACATGAGGCTGTTTCAGTGGTTAATGTGAGAGACAGTCAATGCCAAGACCAAGTCAGAGAGGAGCTGATGATGAGGATAGTGTGTACTGACTAGCTATGAGAGCTGAGGAGATTGAAAAAGGAGAGAATCAAGAGGCAAGAAGGCCAGTGATGGGGGAGGGCCTGAAGAATGACCACTGGCTATTTGTGTAAGTACCCTCTAGACATAAAGATAAAGTAGGAAACAGCCTTGTGGGCTCTTAGCTCTCAGGTATAGAGTAGGAACAGAAGCTTGGATTCCTAGGAACTTGGCCTGATGGAATGAAACAAACTCTGGAACTGAGAATTAGAAATCCTAGGTTCCAAACTAAATCCTGTAATTAATTCATGTTTCCATGTCGGTAATCTGCTACAGATGAGTCCCTGGGTGTTGGAAAAGATTAAGTCCTGGATTACTAGCTGAAAGGTTGGCAAGTCGAACCCACCTAAGGAGCCTCAGAAGACAGGCCTAGCGATCTGCTTCCAAAAGGTCACAGCCCTAAAAACTCTATGAGAGTGCAGCTCTACTCTGCACACATGGGGTGGCCATGAGTCAGAATTGACTTGATTGCAACTAGCAGCAAAAACAACCAGCAACTCTAGGAACTCTGAGCCCTTCAGCTTTAAATGGAACCTTGACTTCCTGGAGCCCATGTAAACTTGAAGAAATAGGAAGAGTTACGTGAGGAAATCTGGCTACTCTCCAAAGCTTTCTAATACCTGTGCTGAGTAACAAAACAAAATAAGATGGTGGTGGGGGGAGGGGGGAGAGCATGGAATCAGATTCCCCTGATTTTTAAAAACTCTAATAATTTTGGCATTTCCCTTAATTCATTTACTAATCACATC
>NW_004444330.1:241621-243400 GCF_000243295.1 Trichechus manatus latirostris
AAGAGCCTTCTCAGCTCTAAATTTTCTAATTCTGTACTCTGATAATTAGTTTCCTTAGGGCTCCCTTTATGTCACGATTCCTCAGGCTGTAGATGAAAGGATTGACCAAGGGTGTCACCACTGTGAAAATGACTGTGGCCACTGTGTCCTGTACTGAGTAGGAGGATGAAGGGTGCATATAGACCCCCAGGAGTGCCCCATAGAAGAGGGAGACCACAGTGAGGTGGGATCCACAAGTAGACAGAGCTTTCCTTATTCCATGGGCAGATGGCAACTTCAATACATTAGAGAAGATGTAAGCATATGAAACAATGATACATGTAAATGGTGTTAGAAAGATCAGTCCACCCACAGTGAATACCATTAGGTCATTGATAAGGGTATCAGTGCAAGAGAGCTTTAGAATGGGGTAAGGGTCACAGAAAAAGTGGTGCACAACGTTGGAGCAAAACGTGAGTTGGACCATGAGGAGAGTGTGTAGGAGAGCATGCAGATTTGTAATGATCCATGATATGGCCACCAGAAAGACACAGAGCTTGGGCCTCATGATCATGCTATAGTGGAGTGGGGAATAGATGGCTACATAACGGTCATAGGCCATCACACTCAGGAGAAAACCATCCATGTTGGCGAAAGTGGTGACGAAGTAGATCTGGATCATACATTCCACACAAGAGATAGACTCACTGCCCAACATGTGATTCACCAGCATCTTGGGGATTGTGACTGATGAAAAGCAGATGTCGACACAGGAGAGGTTAGCTAAGAAGAAATACATGGGCGTATGGAGATGACTGTCACAGCTGATGGCCAAGATGATGAGAAAGTTGCCAATGATGGTGACCAGGTACATCCACATGAACAGCCCAAAAAGAATCTCTTCCTGTTCTGGCTGCCCAGAGAGTCCCACGAGAAGGAATTCTGTGACTCTAGTCTTGTTGTTTCTGCCCATATCTGTAAGGAGAAAATGTCATCACAGGGTAAGAGTATATGCCAACATTTGAGAAAATTTTATATTTTGGAAGTGTTTACTCATTGGTTGAGAATTAGCTAAAACTGAATAATCTTACTAAGTTTTACAGAAAAAGCCTGGACAATTTCAATAGGGCTAATTACCAGTGGCTACAGTTTTATTTATTCTTCTCCTATTTACTAAGTGCCATATATACGTACTTTCATATACAGTATTTAACTTAATTAAGGTATTACATTTTACTTTACAGATGAAGAAACCGAGACTCAGGGTGGTTAGGTGATGTGCCCAAATGCACAGAGCCAGTGAAAGTTAGAGTTCCAAACTAGCTGAAGTGCTTTTTTCTTTATGCTATATCACCTCACTAGTTACATCACTTGATTTTGATCAACTGTCATTTATTGAAAAAGCATGTGACAGACCCTGTACTAAGAGCCATACTAAAAGTCTGCAGATTTTATCTATGGCTTCTATGTTTCCCCAGAATTTGAAAAATTTGAGAGCTTTTATAGACCTGCCTGGTGGTTTGTCCTCAATGTTTTAGCAGCCATTAAGGATATACTTGCAGTAAATCATGGCTGTTAGCTCAGTGTTGAGGCTGTTGTGCACAGCATTCGTCCTTCTTTCTAGAAGTCAGAAGGAGACAGTCAGGTGTTGTAACTGGATTGCATTTGGTATTGGACTAAAGGGATTTACTGACTGATAAAGAGGACATGCACATGGTATATCCAGTAGACTCATAGTCTATAGGGTTGCTATGAGTCAGAATCGACTCGATGGCAACGGGTTTTTTTTTTTTTTTTTTT
>NW_004444330.1:244341-245352 GCF_000243295.1 Trichechus manatus latirostris
TAGCATTTATTTTATATAACTTAAATACATTGAAGTCTGGTTTCATGCATCGATTTCTTGTGAGTCTTGTTAGTTGTGTGACTGTCTCTTGAGATGTCTAACAAATATGCAGCACTGAACATTTGTGTTCTTGGACTTTAAAACGTAGGCTACTTAGCCCCAGGACTTCAGCCCAAGCTGACACACCTCTGCGCGGCTCTGCCTAGAATCCATGTAACCTCCCTCTGAGACACCTCTGTTATTCAGTCATAGACCACAGTGGATGAACATAGGAAAGCAGAAAGGTGGAGATTAGGGGCTGAATATAAAGGTCTTGAATGTCTGGAAGAAGAGGCTCTTGAGAAGGTTTGGGGGTCCAGGTGGAGGAAGTGGCTTTTGGTTCCGACTTTTTGGCCAAGTTTTCTAGGAATCTGCCATCACAGATCCTAGCACTGCAACCCTACTTAGCTCCTTCCTTTTCCAATGCTTACTGTCTATTTCTGTCTGGGAAACACACTTGCTCTGTTCTGCAATGGTCATCACATTCTAGAGGGGAAAGGCTTGTGCATGTCAAAGCAAGAGATGTTTTCCCTCTTAGAACTTGGTTAGAAATGGAGGGGTGTAGTGTGTGTGCTGTCTGTTGTTGGAGGTAACCATGCCCTCACCTGCTTTCCCAGCCCTTCTTACCTGGCTGATCTCTGCTGCTCTCAGGTGCTTTCAGGGAATCCCCATCTCTATTGGCTCCATGATTTGTCCACGGATGATTGCAAATTCACAGATAGGACTGACAATTGAGGGATATTTCTTCATTGAAGGAGAACGTTTAGAGTTAAATGCTGCGTCTCTCTTGGGTCAGGCTTGCATGATTGTGAGGAAATAAATAGATCCTCCATCCCTGGAGATTTTCATGGGGATAATGTCAGCAATAGTTACCAAGTTTGGATGCCCCTAGAGTTGATTCCTCACAGCGCCTCATTAGAAGCACACATATTAAGGATTTGTTGTTCCTATTCTATCTGGACACAAAGAATA
>NW_004444330.1:270539-271336 GCF_000243295.1 Trichechus manatus latirostris
CCTCAGATGTCAGCATGTCCTGGAGGATAAGGGTGCCTTCTAAGACTAAAGTTAAAACAAACCAGAAACAAGCCAGTTGCTGTTGAGTCATTTCAACTCATGGCAGCCCCATGTGTGTCAGAATAGAACTGTGCTCGATAAGGCTTTCAGTGGCAGATTTTTTCAGAAGTAGATCACCAGGACTTTCTTTCTTTTGAGGTATATCTGGGTAGACTGGAACCACCAACCTTTTTGTTAGCAGCCAAGAACATTAACTATTTATGCCACGTTACCGACAATGTTAGTCAGTCCTTGAAGGCCCAGTGTTCCCCTGGCTTGTCAGGGAATTCTTATACAGTCAGGGAGATCTGGACGGCCATATGGTTCTGGGGATAGGTTGCCCTAAGGTTTCCTAGAGTGCTGGAAGTTCAGAGTATCCTGAAGTATCAAAATATTTTGGGGAGTCAAAATGGCCTATGTCTTCACATGGCCCATGAGGGCTTAAAATTTCTCTGTGTACACAGGTTGCTTAAGGAATTAAAGTATCATTGTAGGGTCAAAGACTTTGAGGCAAAGTTAGGGAGACTTGGAGGAGCTTTGTTCTTGGGCATCAAGATGTTCTGAATGGTTAAGTATAATGAGAGTTTCTTGGAGATTCATAGTGTCCGAGTGCCATAGCAGCTCAGTGTCATCTTGGGATCAGTGTTGTGTTGGAGAATTTCAGGATGTCTTGACAAGTCCATGTAGGTCAAGGAGCCCTGGAGGTTAGAATTACTATAAATAGAGATGGTGTCCTAATAAGACAAGAATGGAGCAGG
>NW_004444330.1:271436-272344 GCF_000243295.1 Trichechus manatus latirostris
GGCCAGAGTGACCTGAGAGGTCTGAATATCTGGGGGTTTATTCAGACTGTCTGGAGGAAGATTCATACGTATAGGAGGGTCAGATTATGTGGAAGCTCAGTGAATCTGGAGTCTTGTGGTGTCCTTGTATGGTCACAGATTAAGTAGGATGTTCCATGTGTTCAAAGTATCCTCAGATGAGTCAGGATATCCATACTGAATTAGAGTATTCTGGGGGAGAGTGGGGTATGGGGGAGAACTGGTCTCCTCCAGCAGTGCTTCTCAGACTTCACTGTACATTCAGATCACCTGGGAACCTCATTACAATGCAGATTCTGGTTCAATAGGCCCAAGATTCTGCATTTCTAACAAGCTTCCACATGCTGCTGATGCTGCTGATTCTTGGACTGTATTGTGAGCATCAAGATCCTAGAAGACTATGACATTTCCTCTCTTAAAATGTCAGGGTGTTTGTAAAGAATGTGTATGAGGGGTAGAATGTCCTTGGGGATCAGACTGTCCTATGGATACAGTGTGTTCCAAGGGGGTTAGAGTGTCATCACAGGGTCAGTGTGTTCTGAGAGGTCTGAACTTTATGGAGGGGATCATATTTTCTAATAAAAATCTTGGTATCAGAATGGGATCAAAATATTCTGGGTATCAGAGTGCCCTAGAGAGCCCTGGGGCAGGGAGTGTCAGGTTGTCCTTAAAAGGTCAGAGTGTCCTGGGAGTTCAAGGTGTCCTGTGGATGTCAGAATGTATTTCCTGGGTCTGTGTGACCTCAGGAGGCAGAGTACTGTTGGGGCAGGGCATCGTGATTGGTCAGGGATTCTGGGTGTGTCAGGGTTTCCTTGCAGAATCAGAATGTTAGAATGACATGGTAATGTCAGTTTCCTGCAGGGTCCTGAGGTCCTGTGCAGTCAGGAGGT
>NW_004444330.1:273328-276560 GCF_000243295.1 Trichechus manatus latirostris
ACATAGAGGGAAGGGAATGACAGAAACAGAGAAAGACTGACCTAGAATCAGATTCAGGGACACAGGAAACTGGAAGTCTTTGGTCTTCATTGTTAACCATGGAAGCAGAAAGGAGGAATCAGCAGAGTAAGCAAAAAAAGGGGAGAGTTCACAGCAGCCTCTTGCCTGAGAGATACCCAGACGCTGGGACTCTGACCTCTACTGTGGGTGAGTGAATCTCTGGGGTGTGACTTGGGTAGCAGATGCTGGGTTCAGTACCCAGGTTCTTATGGGACAGTGATTCACCATGAAGAAGGTTTTAGAGGAGAAATAAAAACTAGAATCCTAGAATGTTAAAACTGTGGAAAACCTTAGAGGCATCTAGCAATACAACTCCTTCACTTTACAGACTGGGGAACTGATGTCGTGGCATTGAGTGATCTGCTGAATAGCACACATCAGGTAAGGGCCGAGGCAGAGGTGAAATGTCAGTCTCCTCACTCCCAACTTCTACCTAGGACACTGGTGTCTCAGAGGGAAGGAGCTGGAGGGGCCAGGCCTTTGGCTCTGGGGAGATCAGGGGGCCAGTGGATCAACACATGTGTCCCTAAGGTGGGCATCACGCTATGGGGAGCAAGACCCCTGTCCCCATGGGGATGGGTGCCTCAGCCCCAGACATCTTCTTTTCTGAGTGTGTGCCTTCCAGGTGTTTCCTTTCCCTCCCTGGTCTCTCTTCCCCTGCTCTCAGACTAATTAGTGTGGAGGCTTAGTGAGCCTGTGGGGAGGAGAGGCAAGCCTTTCCCACGAGCTCAGGTTCCTGCAGGCTGGTGGAGGGGCCAGGGCAGGGATATGGGGAGAAGATGAAGTATACCTGAGGGCAAGGGTGTATCTGAGTGGAAGAGAGGGTGAATGCCTCACCTTTCCAGGTGGGGTGTATGAGGATGGGAGCAGAATAATGAACGTTGACTGTGAACTGTGAGAGCAGGAAACGAGTAACAGTGGTCTTATATAGAGACCTGGAAAGCTCGTTAGGATGTGAGAGCAAATAGGAGATCCACAGGGTAAGGCTCAGGTGTGTAGTGTGTGTGCTGAAGAGAGGTGAAAGACGGAGGTACCTGGATTACATGGGAATGTGTCTGGGGGAGTATAATAGAGAGTGGGCATACAATGGGGTAGTGAGGGAGAGAGAGTATGAGTGCTAGGGTGTGGAGTGGGTCTGAGGGGTGTACCCTATGTGGAGAGGCGAGCCTGGGCTATGGAACTCAGAGGTGAAGCAGACGCTGAGGCTGAGCTGGGTCCAGGAACAGTGTTTATGGAAGGTAAAGGGTGACCGGCCAGGGCAGAGTGTATGGAAGTGGAGCAGCATGGAGGGGGTGGGGCATGCTGAGCAGAATCTGGGGGACCAGGATATGTGGTACAGGAGCTGGATAAGTGGTCCCACTCCCACACTACCTCTCCTCTTCCCTCCCTCCTCAGAAAGGAGCACTCAGCCCTACAGGAGGCCCTCTGGTGTGGAAGTGGGGAGACCAAGGTTTTCCCAGCAAGGAGGACAGAGGGTTTGCCCACACTCCCGGCGCCGGCATCGCACCACCTTCAGCCCGGTACAGTTGGAGCAGCTGGAGTCAGCCTTTGGGAGGAATCAGTACCCTGATATCTGGGCCCGAGAGGGTCTCGCCCAGGACACAGGCCTCAGTGAAGCCAGGATCCAGGTGATGCCCCAGACTCCCCACCCCACCTCCAGGAAGAAATGCAGGTTCAGTGCTCGGGGACTGCATGGGCATAAACTCTCATGAACATTATAACCCTAACCTAAACATCCACCAGAGTGTAAGCCCCATCTAACTGCCAGTGTAGCCTCATCTGAAGCATGAGTGTCACTGAGTTTAACCTTAAAAAAAAACCTCATTGCATGGAGTCAGTTCCCACTGATAGCTACCATATAAGACAGAATAGAATTGCCCCATATGGTTTCCAAAGAGCAGCTGGTGGATTCGAACTGCCAACCTTTTGGTTAGCAGCCGAGCTCTTTAACCAGTGTGCCACCACAGACCCAAGTTTAACCTTAAGTCTAACCTAATCTCATTTGAATTTTTTAACAACTAACAGTGATCTGAATTGTAACAGGATTCAATCCTAACTGTTCACATAGGTATATAACTTTGACCCTAACGATAGCCTTGAAACTGAACCAGCCCGATGGTTCTAACCGTAAAGTTAATTAACCTTAAATATAAACCCTATCCTAAATTTAACCTTGTCTATAACCATTAAACTCTAGCCTAATCTCTACGCCTAACCCTAGGGGAAATGTTCTCTGGGGAGGGAAAATGCTAGCATGTTGTGTTTATACCTTTCTTGTTGGAAGTTGACATTTCTTACTCATCCAAATTTGTAGAAATTGGGCATATTTACATGCAGGCAGGGAGTGAGGTGGAGGGTCTCCCTGTGTCAGTAGGCCTGGCTCAGCCATACCACCTGGACAAGTTTTACTTCCTCTGGCCAAGTGAAAAAGCTTACTCCCTGCACTATACACTCTTTCACTGGGGGGAGGGGGTTGCATGTGACAGTGCCACCTAGCTAAGAGAGAGGTTTTGACATGGCTATTCTCCTGCTCCTCAGGTCTGGTTCCAGAACCGCAGAGCTAAGCAGCGGAAGCAAGAGCGGTCACTGCTCCAGCCATTGGCCCATCTGTCTCCTGCCACCTTCTCTAGTTTCTTGCCTGAGTCCTCTGCTTGCACCTACTCCTACCCAACACCACCTCCACCAGTAGCCTGCTTCCCTCATCCCTATAACCAGGCCCTTCCTGCCCAGCCCACCACAGGTGCTTCCTTTGCTCTACCACGCCAGTCCGAGGACTGGTACCCCACCTTGCACCCAACTCCCACTGGTCATTTGTCCTGCCCCCCACCCCCACCCATGCTTCCCCTAACTCTTGAGCCACCAAAGTCCTGGAACTAAGATCAAACAAGCACTGATAAGGTGATTCCCAGCCTGTGGCCCTCATGAAACACAGAGAAAACCAGATGGCTTCCTTTCCTTCTAGGGTGGAGTAGAAATACAGTAAGGGGCAGCTCAGAGATTAGGAATTAAAAATTGGGAGATCATGATGAAGGTTCACCAAGATGATTAACTGAGAGAATTTGGGGAGATGGATTACTGGAGGATATGAGTAAAAAGTCTCAATGGAGGAGACTGGTGGAAGGGTGTTATGAATGGAGGCGGTTGTTGCTGCTGGTGAAAGACGATTGAAGGA
>NW_004444330.1:277430-279537 GCF_000243295.1 Trichechus manatus latirostris
CTGTTTTTCACAGTTATTTGTTTTTAAGCCTTTCTCAATGAGAGTTCCCTGTGAGAATTAAGCCCTAATCCCCTAAGGCACTTTTTGTATATAAAGAATTAACTTCTCTGTTAAGCATCTAGAATGGTACCGGTTATGTAGAAATGGTAGAATTGAGAAACTTGTTAGTCAATTTATTTTCTGTTCTGTGGTTCAGATGAGGAACCCTGGGTGAGACATCTTCTCCCTTTGTTTTAACTGGCTTGACCCATGTTTTTGTCATTATTTGGATCAAATTTTCTGCCTTGAATCAGCTGAGATTTATTTTAATATGTGAAATAGTCATACAATTTCCTCCAATCAGCTAGCTGGTTGTTCCAATACAATTTATTTAATAGTCTGACTTTATCCTTTTAATTTTAAAATAATTTTTCATACAGTAAGTTCTCATATACGTATATATGGGACAGTTGTGGACCCTCAATTCTTTTCCATCAATGAGTGGGTCTATTCCTGTACCAATACCACGTGTTTTAATTACTGAAAATTTAGGGATTATTGAAACCTTTAAAATGTTGAGTTTTCTTATCCAAAAACAAGGTATTTCTTGTCATTTTTTCCAGACTTCTCTTATGTCCCTCAGGAAAAAGAAATTTTTAAATCAAATCTTAATAGGAGTTTTATAAATTATAAAAGTAATACTGCTCTTTGTAATGAGACAACTCAAAAGGAAAAAAGAATATATATCAACATGGATCAGTCACAAAAAGCTTACATGGAGCAGAAGAAAAGGTTCAGAAAAATACCTGAATGTATCATATGCCATTTATATAAAGTTTTAAAATATACAAAATGATATGTATATGATACATATGTACCTTTTGCATATTGTAGTGCATACATATGAAGTAAAATATGAAATCATGCACATGAATGACAAACACCAGTTTTGGCAGGGGAGCACAGTGTGATCTAGGAGATGTACACAGGGCTTTTCAACTCTATTTGCTATGTTTTATACCCAAAACTGGATAGAGGTTACCTTTGTGTTTATTATATTACTACTTAGAAACAGTTTAATTCTTATGGAATCTAGATTTCTGGGGTCCATGGAATTGGGGTAACCCATCCAGGCTGTTGCCCTGAGATGTTCTTTGGAACCTTGAGCCTTGAGGAAACTGGTTTCCTAAAGTCACCTTTGACACAAACAAATGTCTGGATAAATTGGTAAAGACCGTTTGCCTTAGATGTTGTGCCCTCTTACAGAATGTTCTATGAGCAGTCAGTTTTGAGAAACAGAAACTCCACTGTTCAGACTAGAGCTATGTTTTAGGGTAAATCAGTAATTATTTTGATTGTTCTTCAAGACAATGCTGTATGAAATCCTTCCTGACCACAAATTGTTTATCAGTTCTATTCCACCCTGTTTCCATGGCAATGTTGTAAGACGGGATATAAGAATCTTTGGAAGTTCTTTCCTCTCTGGAACATTTTTGACTCCCTAGTCGAAATGCTACCCTGATTTGCAAATCATATATTAAATAAACTTCAATCAGTTTCCACTATTGGCTTAATGGGATTTTTGTTTTACCAGTACTAAACTTTTTTGAATGTGTGAAATATTTTGTAATAACGATCTTTCTCTTATCAATCCCTATTGGTTTCTACCATCATGAGATAAACAACATCATGTGTATCTGTTCACAACTTATTTATGCTCAGAAAAATATGCACATAACACAGTCATGATTTTCCTTTTAAAAATAAAAATGGATTCTACCATGTATATTAATCCCTTAATGTCTTTTTAAAATTAACATATTTTGTAGACTTCTTTCCAAGTGGATTCATATAGATTTCATTGTTTTCACTGCTGTACACCGTTGCATGTGTGCCACTTAGCTATTTCCCTATCAATCATTCAAGAGTCAGAGCTGGTTTGGTGTTTTATTTTGCCACTGCAGTTGTTTTATTAAATAATTTTTTTAAAGGTAAAATCATGACTCTCATAGAGATATAAAATAAACATGTGTTGAAGATTTTATTTAACTTGAAATTAGTGAGAACACCCATAAAGATGTGAAAACCAGTTCAAAGGACAATCCAAAGAACCAACACTTTTATAGAT
>NW_004444330.1:280909-281584 GCF_000243295.1 Trichechus manatus latirostris
GGGATTAAAAAAAGAAGAAAACCTACGCGTGCAGTAGCTCCATTCCCCCTACCTTGCCAACCAAAGTGGAAATGACACCACGTGAGGATAAACAAATTGGAATTCATCTGTGAGTGAGGAAATCAAAATCCCTGGTTTTGCAGGAAGGTCCCTTCCCAGCAGGAACCAAGTCCGAATTCAGGAAACGAAATGACTTGGAGCTTGAAACGTGTGTGCGGGAGTGGATGTCAGGGGCTCTGGGGTAGGCTGCTGGGCACTAGACTCCAATCTAGGGCGCCCCGACACCACTAAAGACCCCGGGGAAGGAAGCGCGGAGAAAGCCGGACGCCAAGAGAGAACAGGGAGGCGCGATCCAGGGCCCCGACCCCGCTGGCTGAGACCCCAGAAGTTGAGCCCGGGAGCGCGTGGCGCGAGTGCGCGCGGCACCCTCGGACGCCCGGCCCAGGAGGGACCTGAAGGCAATGGGTGCATTTCCCTCATGCCCAGCATCGGGAGCGCACCCCCTACTTAAACAACAGGGTCTAAAAACAGCAGAGCTAAGGTAAGAAACCGGATTGCCGGGAAATCTGTTCAGGGTCGGGTTGGAACCCTTTGCGTCAAAAACTTCTCGGTCCCGGAGTTTGGTTTCTGTTTGGCATGCGGCTGTCTGCCTATCCCAACTGCACCTGGCCACTC
>NW_004444330.1:283489-284516 GCF_000243295.1 Trichechus manatus latirostris
AAAAAAAAATCCATACTACCTCCAAAAAATTCAGACACACTCAAGGATTCAGCATGCTCCCATTAATGAAAATGCATATTGACAAAAAATTCAAAGCAGAAAATAATAGGGTCTTGAAAGAATTTTTAAAGATAATTCCTGCATCAGTAAGACATTTTAAAAAGTATTTTCATTTATTAATTTCACATACCCCAATGTGAACATTATTTTACATTTTTAATACACTAGTATTGCATATCTCATATATACCCATTGTGGATTTCTTCTAATAATAGAGTGCTCCTGTCCATTCACATTTTTCACATTCCAGGACATAGAATCAGCTAGCCCTTGAGGAGTCCTAGTTCTTTGTAGATGAGAATAGTTTAGAGACAAAAATAGGGCTCTAGAGGTGAAAGGAATTTGATAGTGGGCAAAAGAAATGATGGAGTGGGTAAATATAAATCCTCATATTTTCTTAGCCCCTGTGGTTTCAGATGAGAAATCCGCTGTCATTAGAATTGGTGTTTTCCTGTAAGTAACAAGTCACTCCTTTCTGGCTGCTTTCAAAATTTTGTCTTCTCTTTAGTTTTTGGAAGTCTAATTATGATGTGTCTTTGTGCAGATTTCTTTGGGTTTATTCTATTAGTGGTTGGTTTGCTCAGCTTCTTGAAAATTTACATTTATGTTTTTCACCAAATTTGTTTTCAGCTATTATTTCTTCTAATTTTCTTTCCACTCCACTCTCTCTTTCTCTCCTCCTTCTGAGACTCTGATAATACAAATGTTGGACTTTTTTTTACTGTCCTACAAATCCTTGAGGCTCTGTTCATGTTTATTTTTGTTTTGTTTTTTTTTTCAGTGTATTTTCTCACTGTTACTCAGATTTATTCAATTCTGTTGATCTGTCCTCAAGTTCACTGATTCTGTCTTCTGTCATCTTTACTCTGCTGAGCCCATCTAGTGAATTTTTTTTATATTTCAGTGGTTGTATTTTTTAATTCTATAATTTCTATTTGGTTCTTGTTACACTTTATATTTCTTTGCT
>NW_004444330.1:285735-286887 GCF_000243295.1 Trichechus manatus latirostris
TGATTGTGAGGATGGTACAGGACCAGGCAATGTTTTGTTCTGTTGTACATAGGATCACTATGAGTCAGAACTGAATCGGTGGCACGTAACAACAACAATCTTTCTGGTATTCTGTGATTTCAGCCAAGATCCATCTGACCTCAGCAATGATATCCCTTGTTCCACATCCTTTTCTCAATCCAGCTTGAACTTCTGGCAGTTCCCTGTCAACGTATAGCTGCAGCTGTTTTTTAACTCTCTTCAGGAAAATTTTGCTAGCATGCAATATTAATGATATTGTTTAATAATTTTCATATTCCATTTGATAGCCTTTGTTTTGAATGGGCACAAATATGAACGTCTTCCAGTCAGTTGGCCAAGTATCTCTCTTCCAAAGTTCTTGACATAGATGAGTAAATGCTTTCAGCATTGCATCCATTTGTTGAAGTATCTCAAGTGGTATTGTGTGAGTTCCTGGAGACTTGTTTTTTGCTAATGCCTTCAGTATGGTTTGAACTTCTTCCTTCAGCACCAGTGATTCTTGATCATTTGCTACCTCCTGAAATGACGGGGCATTGACCAGTTATTTTTGGTACAGTGACTCTGTGTATTTCCTTCCATCTTCTTTTTATGCTTTCTGCATTCAATTTTTTTGCCCATAGAATCTTTCAATATTGCAACTGCAGCCTTGAATTTTCTCTTAAATTCTTGCAGCTTGAGAAATGCTGATCATGTTCCTCCATTTTGGTTTTCTCAGTCCAAGTCTTTGCACATTTCATTATAATACTTTACCTGGTCTTTTTGAGCTACCCTTTGAAATCTTTTGTTATTTCATCATTTCTTCTATTTGCTTTAGCTATTTTGCATTCAAGAGCAAGTTTCAGGGTCTTTTCTTTTTGCCGGTCTTTTCTTTCCTTCCTTTCTTTTCAATGACCTTTTACTTTCTTCATGTATGATGTTTTTGATGTCATCCCACAATTATTCTGGTCTTCAGTAATTACTGTTCAGTGCATCAAATCTATTCTTTTTCTTTTAATTGTTGTTGTTGAAAACATACACAGCAATATGTTCACCAATTCAACAATTTCTGTATGTACAATTCTGTGATATTGATTACATTCTTCAAGTTGTGCAACAATTCTCACTGTCATGGATTGAATTGTGTTCCCCCCA
>NW_004444330.1:290622-292191 GCF_000243295.1 Trichechus manatus latirostris
TATCAGGAAAGGGTGTTAGATTTTATCAGATGCCTTTTCTGCACTGAGATGATCATGTGGTTCTTTTCCTTTTTTATATCTTCCATTTATTTCCTTAGGATCATGATTTCCTCTACCTCCTGACTATTAAAAAAAAAAAAACCACTGCTGTTAAGGCAATTCTGACTCATAGCGATCCCATAGGGTTTCCAAAGACATAAAGCTCTACAGAAGCAGACAGCCACATCTTTCTCTTGCGGAGCCGCTGGTAGTTTCTAACCACCAAACTTTCAGTTAGCAGCTGATCGCTTTAATCACTGTGCCACCAGGGCTCCCTTTCTTGATTATAGGGAGTCTATTTATAGTAGCTACTTTCAATTCCTTATCTACAAATTCTATTATCTGTGTCATTTATGAGTCCACTTCTATCTATTAGCTTCTCTCCGAGTTATGAACTGTGTTTCTCTGCATTGTGCATGCCTGGTAATTTTTTCCTGGAGGCCAAACATTTTTAATTCTACATTATTAGTTGGTAGATTTGTGTGTGTGTGTTCCTTTAATATTTTTGGGCTTTATTCTATGATGTAGTTAAATTACTTAGAGACTATTTGGTCTTTCTAAAAATACTTTTAAAGCTTTTTTAAGTGGGACAAGAACAGGCTAATCTGGCTCCACTACTGAGGCAATACCTTTTTGAGGACTCTGTTCCATGCCTCCAGGTAGGTGGCCTTTTCACTCTAGCTGCTATGAACATGATTTCTTCCAGGCATTGAGTAAGCCCCAGGAATAGTTCAGCCTTCTCCTTTCTGGTGATTATTTCTTCAGCCTGGGGAGTTTTCTCACATACATACACTGATCAGATCCTAGGTAAAGATTCTATCAGACACCTCTGTATATCTCCAGAGCTTTTTCTCTCTGTACAGATACCCCCTCTCTGGTACTTGGCTCAATGATTTCCAGCTGCCTTTTCCTCCTCAAATTCTCAACTCTGTTTCCTTAACCAAGGGGAACCTCAAGGCTCTGATTGGGTTCCCCTCCAGGAAACACTTCATCAAAGTTCTTTTGTTCTATCAGTTTTCAGATGTCATTATTATCAAACTTAAACAAAATCCAGACACACAAATGCTTCCTGACATGTCCAAGTGACTATTAACTATAGGGATTGAACATTACTTCTCCAAGGGGATGCTGATTCCTGACCTTCTCATTTAAGGTTTTATCATCTCCCACCAACAGGCATAAAGTCATATAGAGGGTCTTTGTCAGTGTAGAGAGATGGTTTCTGAAAAAACATCCAAATATACAGTGTGACTTATGCCAAGATGCATCCACATTTCTCTGTCTCCTCCAGACCAGTTAATTAATCTTTGCAGAGTTCCCTATCCTTGGAAGAGGAATCTTATATTGTCATAGACAATTACCCAGGACCCCAGGCACAGGGGAATATAAAAGGGCTCATGCAGATGTCTCCAGTGATGATAAGTTTGCAGGACTGTTGTGAGATTAACCAGAGGCTAAGGAGTGGACTCTGTCCCTGTACTTATAGAGAGGCCAAACAAATTCAGGGCCATAACTAGGGGGAACAAATCT
>NW_004444330.1:293495-301999 GCF_000243295.1 Trichechus manatus latirostris
GTCCATGTCCATTTTCTGTCTCTCTCAGCAGATCCCACCCCAGAGCAGCAGTAATCAACCTCCTCTTACTCTGAACCATATCTTGGAGTTAAAGATAGTATAAAGCTTGATCCCAGTGGCACTTGAGGGACAGTGGAATATCACATTTCCATACACTCATGACTCCTTCCCTTCCTCAGCACAATGTAATGAAAATAAAATGTGAAACTGAGTGAGACAACCCTCATCTCTTTCCCTCTGGTTGCCTGAGTTGGAGATAACACAGAGTAATAGAGAAAAGCCAAAGGGCAGGGAAGGAACTCATCTTCTTGAATAAATTGAGATCTGGCATTCTTCTCTCAATACCCTCTCCATCATTCTTCCAGCTCAGAGGCTCCTTAGCCATCACAGGGCAATTTTAGATTCAGAAATCATTGTCACTTTGTGGTACTGTGGTGGCTTGTGTGTTGCTATGATGCTGGAAGCTATCCTACCAGTATATCAAATATCAGCAGGGTCATCTATGGGGAACAGGTTTCAGGTGAGCTTCCAACTAAGACTAGGAAGAATGGCCTGGTGACCTACTTCCAAAAATTAGCCAATGAAAAACCGTATGGATCACAACAGAATATTGTCCAACTCACGTGCTTTGGACATATCAGGAGGGATCAATTGCTAGAGGGGGACATCATGTTTTCATGTTTGGTGGAGGGCCAATGAGGGTGTGGGAGACACTTGGTGAGACAGATTAGCACAGTAGCATCAATAATGAACTCAGATACGCTGGAAATGGTGAGGATGTAGCCAGACCAGGAACCATTTTTTTCTATTGTACGTAAGGTCACCATTAGTCAGAGTCTATTACAGGGAAGCTAACAACATTCAGATTATCTGTTTCTCCTTCTTTGAACTTTGGTAGGTTGTGTCTTTCAAGGAATTGATCCATTTCATTTAAGTTATCAAATTTGTGAGCATAGAATTCTTCCTATTATTCCTTTATTACCCTTTTAATATCCATGGGATAAGTTGTGATGGCCTCTCTTTCATTTCTAATATTAGTAATTTGTGTTCTCGCTTTTTCTTAGTTAGTAATTTTACTAATCTTTTCAAAGAACCAGCTTTTGGTTTTGATGATTGTCTCTATTAATTTCCTGTTTTCAATTTCATTGATTTCTGCTCTTTTTTTTTCTTGCCTTATTGCTCTGGCTAGGACTTACAGTACAATATTAAATAGGAGTGGTAAGAGTGAGCTTCCTTGTTCTTGTTTTCAAGGGGAAAGCTCACAATCCTTCTCCATTGAGTATAATGTTGGCTGTTGGTTTCTCATAAATGTCCTTAATCACGCTGAGGAACTTTCCTTTTATTCCGATCTTGTTGAGAGTTTTTATCAAGAATCGGTGCTGGATTTTATCAAATGCCTTTTCTGTGTCAGCTGAGATGATCATGTGGTTCCTTTCCATTGTTCTATTAATGTGATGTATCACATGGCTGATTTTCTAATGTTGAACCAACCTTGCATTCCTGGAATAAATCCCACTTGATTGTGATGTGTAATTCTTTTCATATGCTATTGAATTCTGTTTGCTAGTATTTTGTTGAGAATTTTGGCATCTATATTCATAAGGGATATTGATCTGTAGTTTTCTTTTCTTGTGGTGTCTTTGTCTGGCTTTGGTACGAGAGTAATGCTGCCTTCATAGAAAGAGTTAGGGAGTATTCCTTCTTTCTTTATTTTTGGAATAGTTTGAACAAGATTAGTGTCAGTTATTCTCTAAATGTTCGATAGAATTCTCCAGTGAAGCTGTCGGGTCCTGGGCTTTTCTTTCTTGGGAGGCTTTTTTATTACTGATTCAATCACTTTGCTTGTTATGGGTCTGTTGAGGTTTTCTACTTTCTTTTGAGTCAGGAATTTGTCCATTTCATCAAAGTTATCAATTTTGTTGGAATACAGTTGTTCATAGTATTGTTCACAAAAAGACTGTAAGTAAAAGAATGGCACAGTGATATTCACCGCCTGAAAATGTTTCAGTGACCCCTCTGTCCTCTGCTCTCTAATCTTATCCCCTCCATCTGCCTCTCCTCCCACAGTTTGGGTAAAAGTGCCATAAATGTTCCCCCAAACATGCCATTCTGTCTCTGCTCCAATCTTTTGATTCCTACACTTTGTTGTTCCCTCCAAAATTATATTTATTTTGTCACTGAAAAGGATGATGACCTACTGTTATATGCAAATAAAAATCTTCCAACCCAGCCAAGGCACACCAGAAGCTACCTATGGCTGGATCTCACAGACACCCATGATTTCTGACTTCTTTGCTGACCTTGGACAGCTATTTCTGCCCAGCAACACTAACATCACTACTTACCCATTTTAAGCTCAATTACTTTTCACCCACTTCAGGGGTAGGGATGAAGGGATAAAAGGAATTCAGGCAAAAAGGGTAGAGGTCACAAGCCAAAGTTGTGTCCACCATATGCGTGAGTGAGGTTCAGTGTGATTGGAGCATGGATACTGACCAGGAGACTGATGTGATATGAGGCTGTCAAGGAGACCAACCACTGGAAATAGCATTACCAGAAAGAACTGAGGCATTTTGGATAAACTCGGGAATAGAAAGGCAGTGAAGATGGAGTAGACCTAGTCCTTGTGTGTTTATGGGAGAATGACTGAGCTATTTTTCATTTGTCATATTTCATGTGACTAAGCTTAAAAATACTAGAGCACTAGAGTGCTGGATACATTTCTACATGCTTTAAAGATATTAAATCATTTAATCCTATAACAGCATCAATCTTCATTTTACAAAGGAAGCAACTGAGTCACAGCACGGTTAGGCAGAACAGGAACCCAGAGTTAGTGATTTTCTGCTTTGGGGTGAAAACCTGGCACTCTGGCCCCAGAGTCAATAACCTCAACCTCTTTGTCATCCTGCTTCTCTAATGCCTAACTTCATATTCTTTTTAAAAATTACAGATTTTAATAGTAGAGTGAGGTGAATGGTTCCCAAGATTTGAGTTTTATTCTGAGTGCAGTCCTAAATAACATTCTGAACTACATCTAAGATTCTGAAGCCAATAAACCAATCTCATCATTGTATCCCCAACATTCTTGGTCACCCTGTGTACTCAACATCACCCTTCTCTTTCCCCACCATCACTTATTCTGTTAACACCTCTCATATTTTTTCCCTCTACTTCCCACCCTCAGTACATACAAATCTCAAGCCTGTCCTCTTGTAAAGAAAAAGCACTGCTCTCTCTTCTTCTACTCCCTAAACTCTTCTTTCAACCTAAGTCTTTCATAGCATGCCTCATACACATCACTGCCCTCTATGACCTCCCATTCACCCTTAATCAGGAAATCTGATTTTTTCCCTAACCTAACTGCATTCAAATCACTCTCCACAAATCAGAAATAGTTCTTAGATGCCAAACCCAAAGCACATTACTGGATCCATTATTTCTAACTCTAGACAGCAATTATGGGAGTAGGATGGGTTTCATTTGTATAAATATAAAAACTTCTCATTTTACAACCGAGACTAGGGGGCCCAGAGGCCCTCAGAATCACTGCCATAATTGGTGTCTACATACCCTGCCACAGTGATTCAATCAAACTCTCATGTAGGTGCTATGATAAAGGGATTTTGTAGATATGAAGTCCTACACGAAATTATCTTGAGTTATTGAAAAATGAGACTAAATTGGGTGGGTCTTACTCAGTCACCTCCAAGGGCTTTAAAAGTGGCTGGACCCCCATGTGGTTCAGAGACTGCACATAGCAGAGAGGAGGAGGCACATCTCTATACTCTGGCCCTCCTTACGCCCTTGAATTCCAGCAGCTCAGACTAAGTGCCAGCTCTCTGCTTGCCCTGCATTAGACCCTACGACTGCTGTGATAAAAATTGCAGAAGAAAATTCAGGAATAAATATAGAGGTAAGCTGGAGGGGGCCCAATTCCTCTGTGTTCATAGGAGAATGGCTGGAATATTTATCTTTCATTTCATTTCTCAGTCATTTTACAGCTATTAAGATTTGTGCCATGGACTCTTCTACATCCTTTACAAATATTATCTCATTGAATCCTGGAGGAAGGTATTATCACCATACTCATTTTATAGAGAAAGACATTAAGGAACAGTAAACCCAGCACTGTGGCTTCTGCGTCCATGACTGCTGTTCAGTGTAGCTTCTAAACTGCTTGATGGCATAATCCTTCAAAAATTCCTAATTTTAAAAGTATTGAGTGTCCCTTTGATTTTTCATCTCGTCATTGTATTCTGCATCTCTAGAAGCTCCATTTAGGTCCTTTTTTGTTTTCAGTCATCTCCTCATCCTTATGCTTCTTCTACATGCTTAACCATAGGGAGTCCATTTATAATAGCTGTTTAAATTCCTTCTCTACTTATTCTACTATCCGTATCATTTCTGGGTCTATTGATTGATTTCTCTGGTAGTCATGAATGGTATTTTTCTGCTTGGTTGCATACCTGGAAATTTTAGGAGCCCAGTATTGTGAATTTTCATTGTGGTGCTGGATATTGAGTTTGGTCCTTTTGAGGATTGTTTTCAACGTTAGTCAGGTGGGTCCAGAACCGGCTTGAGTCTACAGCTAATTTGGACCTGCTACAAAGGCAAAACACTTTGATGACCCATGGATTAGGTCTTTCTGCTTTTGCTTACTGGAAACCAGAATTATTCTTGGTCCTGAGTGAGCCCCAAAGATGTTCAGCCTGCTCCTTTCTGGGGGTTCTTTCCTGGCCTTAGCAGTTCCCTTTTCACTCATGTGCCAATATGTGCTCAGAGAATGAGACCTCTCTGCAGATCTCCAGACCTCTCTCTCTGTCCCTGTGCAGCTCCCTCCTCCCCATACTTGCCTCTCTGAAACCCAGCAGCCTTTATTTCCCCCAAATTCTCAACTCTGTTTCCACAACTCAGGGGCATATCCTGTCTCTGTTAGACTTCTTCTCTCTGTGCTAGGGCCAGACATTCTGCAGGCACTGAGCTGGGGCCCTTGAAGGACTCACCTCACCAGTGTCCTCACCTGCAGCTCACTGTCCATGCTGCCTGTTGTCCAGTGTCTGAAAACCATTGGTTTATATACTTCTTCTGGCTTTTTACTTCTTTAATGCAAGTGACAAAAGGGAATGCTATATACTTTAATTTTTAAATAATTTTTTGGTTATTAGTTTGAGACTAAGATTGTCTATTACTTTAAAACATGATATATTTTTCTAGATCAGTTCTTAAGAGTTAAGGATGTTCAATATTTATTTTTAATCTTTAATCTTGATTGGCTAATTCTTTAATTTATTCACAAGCAAGTCATTAATTAACATATTGCTTCATATTAAAAAATAATAGTTTTTATTTTATTTTTATTAGAAACTGACACCTCAGAATAAAATCACTAGAAATCCCCAGGAAATAAAAGAGGAAAAGAATCTCAGGGACCAGGGAAGACCTCAGGTAACTATGTTCTCAGGTCCATTATTTGTTTTCTCTAAACTCTCTGCCCCAGCCTTAGGCATCTTTACAAGTCTGATGTGATTACCTCATTCCCAGATGGGGACAGCTCCAGGGATAAGGGGCCTGTACCTCTGCATTCCTGGGAGCTCTTTTCCCCTGTCCACACAGCCCTACTGACCTGAAGGCATTGAAACACCCATCCACTGTAGGGTAGGAAGAGAGCTCCACATCAAGAAAGCCCTCAAGCCACAAGTATACCATCAAAACCCCATCCATATACTCTGAAATGATGGTATGGCTTGGCCATAAGGATTCAGTTAGATGCTGACTCCATGAAATTCTCATTTATGGGTTTTATCATCTCCCACTAACTGAAAGGCAATCATGTTCATGTCCTGTAATTGTACAGGGAGGGTCTCTGAGAATCCCCCAAAGGTGCATGAGATGTATGCCAAAGTTCATCCACATTCCTCTGTCCCTTCCAGACTAGTTAATTAAAACTTGGAGTGACCAGAAAATCTGGAGTTTCATACAAGAATGAGAATTCCTTGACCATGAGGTACACCTGGAGGTGAGGAAGAGGAATGATGTGCTCTCAAAAGCAGTTTTCAAGAAACTCAAGCTCAGGGACATAAAGAAGAGCTGGCGACAATGTCCACATGCTGATAAGTCTGTAGGATGTTTAATGGAATATTCATGAGGCCAGCTAGAGGCCAAGGAACGATCCTTTACCATGTCCTTATAGAGACACCCTACACAAGATCATGGACTATAAGCTGGAAGATGAAGTCTCAGTATTGTCCCTTCTGTATTGCTCCTCATAGTCCTTTAGTGGATGGCATCAGCTGGCCCAGCCCATAGGTTCCCTCTGCTCACCTGCACAAAGGAACTTCCACTCTGAGAGTTCCCTGCTTATCTCTCATATTTGCTCCTCAGCAACACATTCTTAAAACCAGTGGTCTTGAGAGACTTTGCCCCTGTCTTATTCAGAATGTACATAGCCCCTGGGCCAGGTGAGAGCATAGGAAAGATTCAGGAAGAGGGTAGGTGATATCCTCAGGAGCTTTCAGTGTGCCTTTCTCAGATCCTCCCTGTGCAGACTTGATCGACCTCCCATCTACCAAGGATCAGCTGCAGGCCTGGTCCATTTATGTAGCCTTTGAGGAGCTGCTCTGGACTCCCCTCCATGTGATCTATGTGGAAGATCCTCAGGTACCCAGATGGGAGCCGTGAACCCTGAGCCCTCCATGATCATCTCCATGCCTGTGTTCTGGGTTTCTCCCAGAAGACTGCATAGGCCAGTAGCTGTGGTCAACATCTGACTGATCCAGATCCTGAACATAATGTCAATTTGAACCTGAATCCCAATTCCATGTGAGAGATAAGGGGCTATTGCAGTTCCATATACTCTTGACTCCTTCCATTCCCCAAACCCAAACATACAATAGAATGTTATTCAGTCATAAAGAGAAATGAAGTCCTGATACATGCTATGACGTAAATCAACCTTAAAAGTTATGCTGAATGAAATAAGTAAGATGCAAAAGGAAAAATATTCTATGATCCCACTTATATGCAATATCTAGAATAGGCAGATGCATAGAGACCAAAGTTTGTTAGTGGTTACCAGGGGTGAGTGGCCAGGGAGAGGGGGAGTTATTGCTTATAGGACACTGAGTTTCTATGAAGGGTGATGGAAAAATTTGGAAATGGATAGTGGTTATGGTTGTACAACATGTTGAACATATTAATGTCACTGAGTTGTACATGTGAAAATGGTTGAAGTGGCAAAGATTTTATTATACATATATTTTACCATAATAAAAAAAAATTAGGTTATACAGATATCTATAATGCTATTTGAAGTATTTTTGATTCTCCATACATAACTGTATAGTTTTTTTCTTTAAGAACTTTACAGATAGTTATATTTTGGTTATATTGTCACAAAAATCAGCAAACTTGTTAAGATGTTAACAGGTGAGAATGTAGCAAAGATTGCAGACCATGGTCTGAATGTGGCTTGCAGTATTTTGTTATTTTTTAATCATAGACTTTATTTTTCAAATCTTAATTGGCTTTTGGTGTATGTCCTACTCAAAAAAGTTATTCTTCAATCCAAGGTTGTAAATATTCTTCCAAACATTTCCTACATTTTTGTGATTTTACTTTTATAGTTGATTTATATGCACATTTTTCCAAATGTATAATCAATTATAAGGAAGAATTTTTATAAATGACAGCAACATATTAGAATGTATTTAAGCTGGGAGGCAGAATGTAGTAGAAAGGGAATAAAGATATTGAAGGTGATATTAGAGAAGTAGGGAAGAGCAATATCTATATTGGCCTACAGACAATAGTAAGGTTTTTTGCTTTAATTCTAAATTCAAGGGGAAACAAATTAAAAGATCTAATTTAAACATATGTATATGTATGTATATATATGTATGTATAAATACATATATAAATACATATATATATATATACGTCTTAGGCTGGGTTCTCTAGAGAAGCAAAACCAGTAAGCATATAAATATGTATATATAGAGAGAGATTTATATCAAGGAAATGGCGGTTGTAGAGGTTGTAACGTCCCAAGTTCGTGTATCAGGATAGAGGCTTCTCCTGATTCACATAGCCATGGGGCTGGCAAAGCCTAGATCAGCAGGTCAGAGAGCAGGGCTGTTGCTTATAGGCTGTGAAGATCAACGAATTCCAAGATTAGCCAGCAATACTGCAGGTAAGCTGCTAGTTCAAGTCCCAAGAACCAGAGGTCAGATGAACAGGCCAGCTGCAGGATCCAGAACAAGCAAAAGCCCCTGAGCCCTACCAGAACATCCATCAACACTTGATGCAGACCACACACCCAAGGAAGTTCCCTTTCAGCTGACTGGCTACTCACAGCAGATCCCATCATGGGGGTTATCACATATCAAATCTCAACAGGGAAGTGATCACCTTATATGACTGCCAAAACACTGAGAATCATGGCCCAGCCAAGTTGACACACGATCTTAATCATCACCATATATATATATATACACAAACACACA
>NW_004444330.1:302690-304612 GCF_000243295.1 Trichechus manatus latirostris
TATACAAGGCAGTGAGAGAATCTATATTTAAAACAACAACAACTTTAGGCTGTTGTGTATTTAATGGATTGTTCAACTAAAAGTCACCAGGCAAACTAGTTATGAGAACCTTGTAGTAGTAGTCTAGGGAGAGATAACAGTGACTTAGACTGGGTGACTAGCCATGGAAGAAACCTTGCAGGGCCTGCCGATGGAATGGGTGTGGGACAGGAAAAATAGAGAGAGGGGTCAAGGATGACTCCTTGAGCAGCTGGGTGGACAGCTGTGCCATTAGTGACATGAGAAAACTAAGATATAACACACATGGTATATTTAGTCCCAACAGTCTCTTGGAGGATGTAGATACTCATTATGACATAATTTATGTGAAATCCTCAAGAGAGGGAGGACCAAGTGTTTGTGGTGTGAGGTCTGGTATACCTTTGAGACGTGCAGCAGTGGTTAGTGTCAAGGATCTAATTTACGTGCAAAAGGGGACTTCATGGTGGGGAGAGGGGACTGAGTAGTTCTGTAGTTCTAAGAGCTTTAGCTTAGATTTTTTTCTCGATTGTGGGAAGAGATGGTCTAGGGTACGTGTGTCTTGGAATGTCGTCAGCCAAAAGTTCCATTTTTAGGTGAGGATTTTATAAATGGATTGTTGATTATCCATTTGGAAATTGATTTAAAGATATACCGTGCATCGTGTACCAATGCAAATTCCAGAAGTATTAAAATAGAGTTTTCCTAAATGTTCATCAATAGGAATCTGGTTGAATAAACTGGAACATCCAGAAAATGGGATTCCAAGCAGTGATAAAAAGAAATGAGGAAAATCTCCATATCAAATGATATTTTATTTGATGCTTCAACCGTCAATAATAATTTAAGAAACTCATGAGGAAGAGTAGTCTATTTTATTTAACCTCTATTTTTTTCCCATTCCATTGTTCTTTTTTCCTTTCTGAAGTTCCAATCTTTCTTTTGTTATCATTTCCTTTATGGTTCCCTTAGCTATTTTTCAAGGGTAGTTGTGAGGATAAAATAATCAAATCCACTCTTCTCACTTTACTGACGTCAAACTGTACAATCTATTAGTAATTCTGTTCCCCCTGTTCTGACACCAGCTATCCATTCAGCTCTTCTGGCATTAGGTCGGATCTCACAAGTTAAGGCACACTGTCCTCCAGACTGCCATGTTGGCTCAAGCCCACAGACACTAGCCACAAACTTGGGAGTTCCCAGGGCTCCCCTCACTTCTGACCTGCTGGCCACAAATTCAGGGTTTCCCTCTACTCCCTTAGGATAGAAGCTGTAAGTCCAGAGGTTCCTTAGCACCCCTGACTCTGACTTGCTGGCTACAAATTCGAGGGTTCCCTCTACCCTGCTCAGGATACCAGTTGTAAGCTCATGGGTTTCCAGCCCCCCTCACTTCTGTGCTCCTGGCTCCTACTACTCCCTCATGTTTGATAATTTGCTGGAACAACTCACAAAAGTCACAGAAAGTTCTATATTTAGTTTTACAGTTTAAAAGGAAAAAAAAATACAAATGAAATAGCCTAAGGCAAGGTCTGGGAGGGTTACCAACACAGAGCTTCCATGTCCCAAAAAGAAAAAGGAATACACTGCCTTCCCATGCACATCCATTTCTTTTTTTTTTTTCTTTTTCATTTTTTTAAAAATTATTATTGTACTTTACATGAAGTTTCACAGAACTAGCTTCTCATTAAACAATTAGTGCACATATTGTTTTATGACATAGGTTACCAACCCCACGACATGTCAACACTCTCCCTTCTCGATCTTCAGTTCCCTATTACCAGCTCTCCTATCCCCTCCTGCCTTCTACTCCTTGCCCCTGGGCTGGCATACCCCTTTAGTCTCGTTTTGTTTTATGGGCCTGTCTAACCTTTGGCTGAAAGGTGAACCTCAGGAGTAACTTCATT
>NW_004444330.1:305474-306419 GCF_000243295.1 Trichechus manatus latirostris
AGTACTCCATTGGTGTATGTACCATAATTTATCCATTCATCTGTTGATGGGCATCTAGGTTGTTTCCAACTTTTTGCTGTTATGAACAGTGCTGCAATGAACATGGGTGTGCATGTCTATTTGTGTAATGACTCTTATATCTCTAGGATATATTCCTAGGAATGGGATTGCCGGATCATA
Source organism: Trichechus manatus latirostris (assembly GCF_000243295.1). Taxonomy (NCBI): domain Eukaryota; kingdom Metazoa; phylum Chordata; class Mammalia; order Sirenia; family Trichechidae; genus Trichechus; species Trichechus manatus. The sequence goes on from NW_004444330.1 coordinate 305,655, forward strand.
TGGTATTTCTATTTCTAGCTTTCTAAGGAGCGCCATACTGTTTTCCAAAATGGTTGTACCATTTTACATTCCCACTGTAGTGAATAAGAGTTCCAATCTCCCTGCAGCCTCTCCAACATTTGTTATTTTCTGTTTTTTTGATTCATGCCATTAATGCTGGGGTGAGATGGTATCTTATTGTGGTTTTGATTTGCATTTCTCTAATGGCTAGTGATCACGAGCATTTCCTCATGTGTTTGTTAGCTGCTTGAATGTTTTCTTTGGTGAAGTGTCTGTTCATGTCCTTTGCCCATTTTTTTGATTGGATTATTTGTCTTTTTGTTATAGAAGTATTGGATTTTCCTGTAGATTTTAGAGATTAGAACTTTATAGGATTTGTCATAGCCAAAATTTTTTCCCGGTCTGTAGGTTCTCCTTTTACACTTTTGGTGAAATCTTGATGACCATAAGTGTTTAATTTTTAGAAGATCCCAGTTATCTAGCCTATCTTCTGGAGTTTGTGTGTTGTTAGTTATGGTCTGTATCCTGTTAATACTGTGCATTAGGGCCACTAGCACTGATCCTATTTTTTCTTCTAAGAACTTTATAGTTTTTGGCTTTATATTTAGGTCTTTGATCCATTTTGAATTAGTTTTCATATATGGTGTGAGGTATGAGTCCTGTTTAATTTTTTTGCAGATGGACATCCAGTTTTGCCAGCACCATTTGTTAAAAAGATTGTCTTTTTCCCCATTTGATGGACTTTCGGCCCTTATCAAAGATCAG
>NW_004444330.1:308238-309532 GCF_000243295.1 Trichechus manatus latirostris
GTGTTCCCCTATTGGTAATACATTATTTTTCTCTAGACCCTTTCAAATTTTTTTCTTCATCTTTGGTATTTAGAAGTTTGATTATGCCATGTCTAAGCACTGATTTATTTGTGTTTATTCTATCTGAGATTTGGTTAACTTCTTAAATAAGTAGCTTTATGTATTTTACCAAACATTTGCAGCCCTTAGTACTTTGAATAATTTTTCATTCCCACCTTCCTTCTCTTCTCCTCATGAGACACTGATGATATGAATGTTACATATTTTGCCCAAGTACTAGTGAGAAGACTGCTCTGCAAAGTTTGATTTATTTTCTGTTGTTCATGAAAAAACATGGGTAGGTTTCACCACCAACATGGAAGGATGCCAGAATTGTCATCAGCACCAATAAAACCAAGAACCAAAAAGAGACATAAATTATGACACCCAGTATGTATCAGGTTAAAGATCTAGAAAATAATTCAATATAATGTATACTGATTCTAAAGCCTGATACACATCCAAAAAAGAGCAGGCAGTGAAAGTGCACACCCATAACTGAAGGAATTGTGACTGGACATGAGGGAGGGGCATAGAATTATGGTGAGTTGGCACACAGAAATCATCCCAGACAGAGATATTGTTCTCTCTGGTGAGAGAAGTTGGTAAATAATCTGGATTTGCTTTGATTTATACTTTAGTTGTACCACAGATATAAGTTTTCTATATTGCCCTGAAAGGTAGTAAAAATAAGAAACTAATTTTACTTTTATAAAATCTATTTTCAATTCAAATATCCACTTTGTAATAAAAGAGTTGCTGCTGTCTTAGAAGTGACAGTTTTCATGTGTCAGGTATTTCATTTTTCATATTAAAGGGAACAAACAAGAACCATCTCTGTTTTAAGATGACACAAAGACAAATCATAAAAAGGCACCATCAGATCAATATCAAGCAGTAGAAGGAAAAAGGGAAGGAAAGGGGGGAAAAAAACCCACCTACGAACACTCCCAAGAAAATAGCCCATCTAAAGGAATGGAAACCGTGACCCAGATTGGGCAGCAAATTGCTGAACTGAAGGAAGCCATCACTTCTACCAACTTGAGACAGAAGTACAGATCCCAGGGCTCAGGCAAAAGATGCCAGGACCACTAGAGAAGGACCTAACATATAAGTAGGAGCCCTCAGGAATATTTAAATACAATAATATACCACAAAATAGTTGAGTGACTGACCTTGCCCATTGGAGAAGGAGGTGAAAAGTATCGGGCCCACAGACGAGCAAACAACAAAGAACGCACAGCCCACCTGCTCA
>NW_004444330.1:312332-319465 GCF_000243295.1 Trichechus manatus latirostris
CTGATGAAGTCAAAAACAGTGGGTCAGGCAAAAAGCTGCTGGCTCACAGGGTTGCAGAAGCTAGAAAATCCCAACATCTGCAGGTCAGTGGAAAGGCTGCTGGCTCACGTCCCAAGAACTGGAGGTCAGAGGACAATGAGTCCAATGCAGGTCCAGAGAGGCGACCTTGGCCAGAACATCCATATATGTTGGATGCAGGCCACAACCCAAAGGAAACGGGTTGGCTTTCAATGGACTGGCCTTTCAACTGATGGCTACTCGTGTCAGATCACAAATTAGAGGATGATTACATAATAACTGCCAAACCACTGACGATCATGGCCTAGCCAAGTTGACACATAACTTTAACCATCACAGATGTAAAAAAAAATTATTTTTTAAATCTGAATAACATTCTTGATTACACTTCAAATCTTAACCCTTAACTATTGCATCAGACCCCAGAGATTCTCTGGAAGCTATCAGAGGATGAGGAGTCAGATGCAGGATACAGAGGGGGAGAGCTTTGCCAGAACATCCCTGTAAGTTGGATGCAGACCACAACCCCAAGGAAACTGACTGGCGTTCAATTGCCTAGCTTTCAACTGATTGGCTTTCAGCTGATTGGCTTTCAGCTGCCTGGCCCTTCACCTGATCGGCTGCTCATGGCAGTTCACAAAATGGAGGATTATTATATAAAGCTGCCAAACCACTTAGAATCATGGCCTAGCCAAATTGACACACAACCTTAACCATCATGGATGTAAAAACCACCCATCATGGATGTAAAAACCACTTCTTTTTAAATCTGAATAATCTTCTTGAGTACACCTCAAATCTTATCCCTTAACTTCTGCACCAGACCCCAGAGATTCTCTGGAAGCTACCATCCTTTTGTTAGGAATGAAAGTCCCCTGGCCATTGGACCCTCTTAAAGCTTAGCTTTTTGACCATAATTGTGCATTAGAACTACCTTGGACCTTCAGAGCTACTGAGGCCCCGTCCCTACCCTGGATCATTCCATCAAAACCTCTGGGAAAGGGACCTACCTCAGTATGGTTAAACCTTTTCCTGGGAGTTCCGATCACAGCTTGGGTTTGACCCTCAGTTAAAAGAGCCCCGAAAGAGGCCCATGCACTCAAGTGCAGCTCAGTACAAAGCTCATGGTGTTAGCTCTGAAGCAGCAGCTCTCACTCAGGCTACATATTAGAATCTCCCAGTGAGCTCTTCACAAACCCATCCCTGAATAAATAAGTCAGAATCTCTGTGATTGGCTTTTGAAAAACGGGGAGGTTCATTTGTAGAAATGTCACAACTTCTCTCTTTGCTATTGGAAGTGGGTGACCCAGGGGACATTTGGAAACACTTCCTTAGTTGATCTCTACTCTTCCTGTCTCACTGATCCCATCAAACTCTAGGGGCTATTGTGAAGGGACTTAATCGAGTCACAAATCAGATTACCTTCATTTCATCAAACGTAGACCATGGGGTTCTAACTCAATCACACATGAGGTTTTTAAAAGTGGCTAGATCCTCACGTGGTTCAGAGACTGCGCACAGACAAGAGGAGCAGACACATTTGTGCACTCCGGTCCTCCTTGCTCACCTCAACTACAGCACCGAAGAGTAGGTGCCAGCTCTCTGCCTCCCTGGGTTAGGCCTAGTAGCTGCTGAGAACAGAACCACAGAAGAAAACTCAGGTATAAAAATGGAGGTAAATTGAAGGGGTCTTACTGTGTTATTATGGTAGGATGTCTGGTTTATTGGTCTAATTCTTCAATGGATTCAAAGACAAGTCATTTATTTAGAGATTACATCCTACTTAAATATCTTTTATTTTCTTTTTTAATTAGAATCTGACATTTCAGGCTGAAATTTCTAGAAACTCCCCGGAAGTATAGGAGGACAAAGAAACTCAAGGACCAGTAAAAGCCTCAGGTACCTACATTCTCACAGTCATTTTTCTGTTTTCTGTAACTTTCTGTCCCGCCTCAGTCATCTTCAAGAACCATACTTGCTCATCCCAGGTCCCAGACACAGGCAGCTCCAGTTGAGGGGGCTGTGCTTCAGTGTTTCTGGGAGCCTTCTTCCCCTGCCTAGAGTGCTAGTGGTCTGAAGATAATGAAAGGCCCCCGCTGGGGGTGGGATGGGAGCTCCACACCAGGAAAGCTCTCTCAGGCTGCAACTGTGCCGTCAAACTGTGTCCATATTCTCTGAAATGACAGTATGACTTGGCCGTAAGGACTCAAGTAGATGCTGAATCCATGATTTTCCCACTTACGGTTGTATCATCTCCCTCCACCTAGAGGATAATCATGTTTGTGCTCTGTGATTGTACAGAGAGGGTCTATGCAAAACCCTCAAGTGTGTATGTGAGTTATGCAAAAGTACATCCTCATTCCTCTGCCCAATCCAGGCAAGTTAATGAAATCTTGGAGTCACCAGGAAATCCAGAGCTTTCTATAAGAATGGGAATTCCTGGAATATAAGGCACATCTGAAGATGAGGAATAGGAACCGAGTGCTGTCAAAAGCAATTGCCCAGAAGCTCAAGCACCAGGGTGTAAAGAAGAGCTGCAGCCAATGCTTCCACATGCTGATAAGTCTGCAGGACTTACACTGCACTTTTCACGAGGCCAATCAGAGACCAACAAGCCAACCCTTGCTCTGTTCCTTTTGGGAAGGCCCTACAGAGGATCCTGGGCTGTAAACAGGACAACGGAATCTCCTCAGGTTTGTCTCTTCTATATTCACCTTCACAGTCCTTTACTGAATGGCTTCAGTAGGCCCCACCCATCATAGTGTGCCCTAAGCAGGGCAGAGAATGATGTGACTGGCCCTGATCACAGGTTCCCTCTGCTCGTCAGCAAATAGAAACTACCACTGTTAGGCATTTGGAAGAAAAAAAGAAGAGCTCTCTTTTGGCCAGTGTACCCCTCCACCTCTCTCTCCTAGTTGCTTCTCAGCAACAGGTGCATAAAACCATTGGAACTGAAGAACTTTGTCCCTGGACTCATTCAGAATGGCCCCTGGGCCAAAAGTGGTCACAGGCACATTAAGGAAGTGGGTCTCTGAACTCCTCATGAACTTTCAGTGTGCCTTTGTTTCCCTCAGGTCCTCCTTGTGCAGTGGTGTATGAACTCCCACCTCCCAAGCTCCAGACCTGGCCATTCACAGGCCCTTGAAGGAGCTACTATGGGCACCTCAACATGGCATCTACCTGGAAGATAGTCAGGTACCCGGATGGAATCTCTGGACCAGCCACCTTCCATGATTATCTCCATGCGAATTTCCTGAGCTGTTTCCACCCGACCCCACTCTCCAGTATTAGTGGTTGACCTCCTCCGACTCTGATCCAGATCCTAAACTTAAAGACAATTTCAACCTGGGTCTCTGTTCCACTTGAGAGCCAGCACAGTATCTTGTTCCACATACTGAAGACTAATTTCTTACCCAAACCCAATAAAATGAAAAAGTATGAAATTAAACTGTAGGACCATCTTTTCATTCTACTCTATGGCCAGGGCTTGGATGGGACCCAGGAATACACAGAAAGGCCAAAAGAGGAGGGAGGAAAACTCAGCTTTCTGGCCAACTTAGGACTTCTCATTCTTCTCACATTCATCTTTTTAATGATTCTCTCTGCAGTGAGGATCCTTTACTATCATGGAGCAACTTTTAGATTCTTATGTGACTGGGTTTGAATCCTGCCTTCAGCATTTCCCAACTCTGGGATCATAATCTATTTCATGTTTCTGTTCCTCAATTCCCTTTTTTTATTGTTATAACTTATGCTTCTTATGAAACTATCACTTAAATGGCAGAGGGGTTGTGTCTCTTTCATCTATTACTCTGTTTTTTATTTCACACGGTTGCCCAATTGTTTTAGACTATTTTTTGGAAAGACAATCTTTCCCACCATCAATCTGTCTTGGTATTGGCACCTTTTTAAAAAATCAACTGACCACATATATGTGTGGCTATTTCTGTTCCATTGATCTATGTGGCTATCCACATCATAATACCACACTGTCTTGATAACTTTAGCTGTTTTTCAAGATTAAAATAAGTCTTGGACCAGGTAATATAAGTCCTCCAATTTTTTTTTTCTTTCAGAAGATCATTCGTTTTTTCTAAATCCTATGCTGTTCCATCCAAATTTCAAATTCAGCTTGTCAAGATCTTCCAAATTCCTCTTAAGATTTTGAATGAATTTTCATTGAATCTATAGATTAGTTTGGAGAGAATTACCATCATAACCACACTGAGTTTGCTAATTCATGAATACAGTATATCTCTCCATTTATTTTTATCATCTATAGTGTTTCTCACTAATGTTTTTATAGTTTTTAGCATACAGATATTACACACTGTGACAGTTAAGGCTGTGGGTCAACTTGGCTGTGCCATTATTCTCAGTGGTTTGGCAGTTATGTAATGATGTAGTTTGACAGTTATGTAATAATGTAGTTATCCTCCATTTTGTGATATAGTGTAATTATCTCCACGATATGATCTGATGTTATCAGCCAATCAGTTGTAAGAGGAGTTTCCTTGGGGCTGTGGCCTGCATCCAATATATATGGACATTCTGGCAAATCTTAACTGGCTTTTGCTTGCTCTGGATCCTGCATCTGGCTCATCATCATCTGACCTCTGATTCTTGGGACTTGAGCCAGGGGTCTGCCGTATTGCCTGCCAATCTTGGATTTGTCCACCTATACAGACCGTAAGGCAGCATCCTGCCATCTGACTTGCCGATTGTGGGATCTTGGGTTCGTCAACCCGAGTCAGGAGAAGCCTCCAGCCTGCCACCTGGCCCACAGACTTGGGACTTGTCGGCCTCTACAATAACATGAGCCATTTCCTTGAGATAATCTCTCTCTATACACACACACACAGACACAGACACAGACACAGACACACACACACACACACACACACACTTCACTGGTTTTGCTTCTCTAGAGAACCCTGCCTAAGACACACATCTTTTGGTAAACTTAATCCTCATATTTTCTAATGCTATTTGTCAAGCACTGTGAAGGGTCTGATATTTAACCCTACTTTCAAGTTAACAAGTTAGCTTGGAGGGGTTTCTTGGAAGCAGTCAAACAACATAATATGACTACATTAGACACTCTCACCAGAGAATTGCAGGCCTGTGATTAATTTTGAGAGTTCTGAAAAAGCTTATTCTGACAATTTTTGAAGGTGTTCTCATTGCTGTTGTGGGAGTGAGAATTTTTAGAGGTCCTTATTCCAACATTTTCCCTCAGGACATTCCCTGTTAAGGAAATTGAGTTCATAATTAAAACACTCTCAAGAAAGGAATCTCCAAGCCCACACCAGTTTACTGGAGAATTCTATCAAACTTTTAAAGAACACCAATTATACACAATCTTTTCCAAGAAGTAAAATAGTAGGGAACACTTCCCAATTCCTTTGTGATGCTAGTATTACTTTGATATCAAAACCAAAGGAAGAAAAAGTAAAACTATAGATGAACACCCTTATATAGATGCAAAAATCCTTACTGAAATATTATCAAATAGAATTCTGAGGGTAGAGTTCATTCCAAGGATACATGGCTAGGATGTGTGAATTGTTTTATATAGCCAGGCCTGTGAAAATCTGGACTTTGTTGCTAGTCCTGTCTTTTGACTGGTCCATAGCACACCCTTGCCCAGTGTTTCAATAAAACTAAGGCTGAGGCCTGAGCACTGAAGGATTTGGAATTAGGAAGCTTTCTCTGACTCTCTTGGTAATGTCAACTCACATTCTGAACCAACACCAGGCAGTGGGGGAAAAGTTGCTGAGCTAAGTAAAATGAATGGAATCTTCAAGGCTAAAGGCCAAAAGCTGAAAATCATGTACTATTTTTACTACACCACCCTGTCTTCATAAACAATGTATTATTTTTTAAGACCTGGATAAAATAAATGATCATTATTAAATCCCCTTTCTATGCCTAATACGTGACCTGTGTGAACAAAAGTCACTTATGAAAAAGAAGTAAAGGAGAAATTGAGATCTCCCTGTATCAATCCTTACTCATAAAATCAAGACAATTAGGTTATTAGTTTGGTACTACTACTATAGTTTTACCAGTAAGAAAGGTGAGTCTGAGACACTAAGAAACTTGCTCATTTTCAAACAGCTAGATTCCAGATTCCAAACTTCATGGGCTACATTGTTTTATTCAGAAAGGCCCCAATTATTGGACTTCTGGTTTTTTTTCAGTCTTTTGCTTTTACAAATGATTACGCAATGACTTGAGTAAACATCATTTCATCTTTTTTCCCAGTGTTTCTTTGGGATAAATTCCAAGAAGTGGAATCCTTGTGTCAAGTTAAATTCTGTCAAAGAAGAAAATCCCACACTTTGTTAGGAGTGAAAGAAAAAGAGTTTTGTTGAGGTATAATACAGCTCAAGCTGGGCAGCGCTAAATAAAAATACAAAGGACTGCAGTTCAAGTGGAGAGAGACTTCAATATACATAGAGAACAAAAGAAATGTAGGGGGTTAATGATCGATGATAAGATCACTTCAGCCTTAAGTTCTCTGAAACAAAAATGTCAGCCATTTGGCTAGGAGGGAATGAGTTACTACCCAGGTGAGAGGCTTCGGTTATACATGATTGCAGTCATGAATACATTTTTCCTGAGAACAAATTGCTTATATCTTGACACACTCTTCCCATGATTAAATGGTCATCCTGGCCTTTTGTTTCCTAGGGATGCATGTTGGCCCCTTCATTCTTACATCTGACATGAATGCCCCCAGTTTGAAACTTTTCCTTTTACACTTACCCCATTTGATCAAACTTCTGGTAGGGGCCGCTGATCACCCACAATACAATAGCCTTTCTTCTGCAAAGACTTTGTTTTCTTGAGGAGTTTTGGTTAACAGAAATTATTTTCACTTTGCCAAGCTAATAGGTGTCATCTTCAGGGTGAGTAGGTTTTATGGAGAACATCTTAACAGACAAGGCCATATTCGAGGAACATTTCTCAGTCAGGAAAGAATGATAAAGGTCAAGAAGAAATATACACAGGGAGGCAAAAGGGAGGTGATTAAACAACACGATTATTGGTGCAAGCCTATGAAACCAGCATTTTATGTGAAGAGTCAAACAGTTTTGAAGTACAGCATT
>NW_004444330.1:320034-321297 GCF_000243295.1 Trichechus manatus latirostris
TGCACTGGCTGGTAAAGGGAGTTTAGTTAAAATATGTTCTTGAGTCCAGCTCAAGCCCAGAATGAATCTTTCAATCCAGCCTGGTGGGAGCCAGGGATAAACACTGGACCCAAATAACCAAAAGATGCCATTAGCGGCTACCCAATAGTTACCTCAGCGTCTTAGCTGGTCAGTGGCAAACCAATCAGTGGCTTGTAAGGTTATAACTGATGCACATTTAGACACTGGAAGCCACTCCATTGGTCTGGTGACAGCAGGGTTATTCATAAGGTTATGGTTGGATAGTTCCTGGGAAAGGGAAGAAAGCTGACTTAGCTTCCCTACTTGAAGAATTAACCAGATGAATCCTATAGTTGTTGATATGGGCCTACAACATGAAGAATACTGTTTGTGGGTTTAGAAGATTCTTTAGCTAGCCCTTCTTGGGTGATTTTATTTAGTAAAGTACAGGTTGCGCTAAGACTAAAGGTTAAGTTATGGCCTGGGTTTTGTTCAGGTCCTAAAAGAGGCCATTTATCAATGGAATCTAGTAATAGTGATTTCCTGTAGTAATGAACTATTTATTGTTCTTGTATCTGTAGACCAAGAGCAATGCAATCAGACTTCTATAGTGGAGAGATCCATCAGGGAAGGCCAGACTGGCTTGAGGTTCAGAGGGCACCACATACCCAACAATCAACACTGTTAAAATGGTGAGCATAAGTGCAGTGTGATGGAACGCTTTTGTGTGGCCTTTCTTGCCACACTCTTATAACTCCCACATGAGTGATTGGGTGGGACTGTGCAAATAGGGTAATTGTGGCCAGCCAAAGGGGTTGGTCAGTTTTACTTCCCATCTGGGTTTGAAATAAGTCATCCCAGAGTCAGAAAAGAGGGGATCTCATCGCCACCAAGGAGTAAAGGCCAAGAGCAGCGTAAATCCTTTGGACCCAGGATCCCTGTGCTGAGAAGCTCCTGAAACCAGGAGACTGAGACACAGAGAGAGCTGTAACACCAAAGACGGCAAGAAGCAGTAGCAGAGAAACAGCAGCAGGAGAGACTGGCAGGAGACAGCACAGTGGGTTTCCTGGCCCATGGAGGAAGAAAACTGAGTGCCTTAGGTCAGGAAGCTTGCTGGAAGAATAGGGTGCCTCTGGGCACGTGGTGGAGCTAGGTCTGCTGACCCACAGAGCTAGAGCTGAGTACCTTCAGGCCAAGGGTTACTGGCAGAGTAGGGAGCCTCAGGGTATTATTGGCAGAGCTAAAAGAGCTTTCTAAAACTTA
>NW_004444330.1:325780-326946 GCF_000243295.1 Trichechus manatus latirostris
TACAGGCCCCAATACATGGCATAAACAGGATACAAACTATAACTAACAATACACAAACACCAGAAGATAAGCTAGATAACTAGGATCTCCTAAAAATTAAGCAATTATGCTCACTGAAAGACTTCACCAAAAGTGTAAAAAGAGAACTTACAGACTGGGAAAAAAATTTTGGCTGTGACAAATCCAACAAAGGCCTAATCTCTAAAATCTACAGGAAATTCTAACACCTCTACAACAAAAAGACAAATAATCCAATTTTAAAAAGGGCAAAGGATATGAACAGACACTTCACAGAAGAAGGCATTCAGGCGTCTAAAAGACACTTCAGGAAACGCTCGCGATCACAAGCCATTAGAGAAATGCAAATCAAAACTACAATGAGATTCCATCTCACTCTGACATTACTGGCACAAATCAAAAACAAAATAGAATATAACAAATATTGGACAGGCTGCAGGGAGACTGGAACTCTTATGCACTGCTGGTGGGAATGCAAAATGGTACAACCACTTTAGAAAACGATATTGTGCTTCCTTAAAAAGCTAGAAATAGAAATACCAAATGATCCAGCAATCCCACTCCCAAGAATATATCCTAGAGAAACAAGAGCCATCACACGAATAGACATATGCACACCCATGTTCACTGCATCATTATTCACAACAGGAAAAAGGTGGAAACAACCTAAGTGCCCATCAACAGATGAGTGGATAAACAAACTATGGCACATATACACAATGGAATACTAAGCAAAGATAAAGAACACGATGAATCTGTGAAACATCTCACAACATGATGAATATGGAGGGCATTATGCTGAGTGAAATAAGTCAATCACAGAAAGACAAATATTTTATGAATCCATTATTACATAGACTCATGAAAAGGTTTCCACACAGAAAGAAAAACTCTTGGATGGTTATGAGGGAGGGAAGAGATGGGGAAGTAAAAACATTAACTAGATAGTAATAAGTGGTCACTTTGGTGAAGGGTAAGACAGGACATACTACTGGGGAACCCCACAAAATTTGACTAAGGCAAAGTCATAGAAGCTTCATAGACATATCCAAACTCCAGCAAGAATGGAGTTACTGGGCTAAGGGCTGGGGACCATGGTCTCAGGGGACATCTACCTTAATTGGCATGTTGTTGTTGTTGTTGTTAGG